>NW_027279279.1:132500-215000 GCF_046629955.1 Centroberyx affinis | reverse complement strand
TGATTCCTATTGCCACAGGGCCAGGTTCATAAATCATGCCCTACAATACATTCCTTGAAGTTCAATCATTTTCCATAACTGTGACATATAAAACTCATAACTCATAGTGATGACTATGAATACATTTGATCAAATGTCCAGTCTGGAATTCAAAGAAGATGTACTGATCCCATAAAAGAAGCCACAATACTTAAATAAATATTTAATAAAAAACTGGAGTTGGAGAATAATGACAGAACCTACTGAAACTCCCCCGCCCCTCCCAGAGTGTTATGAGTGTTATGGAATAATACAACTGCACAAAGTCGTTGCTGAAATCCCGTTTAGTCACCAGTCTGGAATCGTCCGCAGTGGCATGTCACAACAACAACACCAACACGCCAGTATCTGACTACTACTTCATGCTTGATGTAAATAAAAACATTGGCAGGGGCTCTCTTTACAGCTCCAGTGTTTTGTGTATGTTTGGAAGCTTCAGACACAGAGGGATGAAGCGGTTGGCCTACATCAGGCCTGTCTGCTGCCAAAGGGCTCAGAGCAACGCCTTGTCTGCTTGTTTACCGTACAGTGAGATAAGCGAAAACCAAAACACAGTAAACGCTCAGCACGCTCAAACGCTCATCGCTTTGGCCAGAATGCCACTCAGCTTCTCCGAAAGCGATGAATTCAGAGATAATCGGGGAGAGTCATTCATTTAATGCTGCACCGGACAGACACGTTGCAGTATAAATTGTCCAGCTGAGGTTATTGAGGAACCTTGGGTAGTGTTTGACTGAATGACAGGTGAACTTTAATGGGATTTACACTTTTGGGTCCTTGAGACACCGGGAGTCATTTTATGTCTGAGAAGTCCCGTGGAAATGTTCAGACAGAGAAAATTGCTGTCTCCAGTAAGAGGATCGTTTAGACTATATGAACAGGGATGTAGTGGAGGGTAAATCCATCTGAACTCAGTTTATCTACCATTTTATTTTGCAGAACAGACTTTACTCTCTTTTTTTTAGCCTGACATAAGTCTAAACTGATGATGTGTTTTTATGAAGATAGGGTAAGAAAAGCATAAACTAACTCTAAATGAATGAAAATAATTGATTTTAGTTTACATTGGTGGCCATTTGCCTTATGACGATTACCGACTGGAGGTCATAGTTTATTCCCCTTTTTATTTATCACTACATCACTGTATATGGAGCAACATGGAGTAGAGAAGCCAAATCGTTCCAACATAAACACAAGCGTACACACACACACACCCACATGCACACACAGAAACGCACACCAGGCTCCTGTTTTTTCTTTTTTTTTTTTTGATCAGCCTCTTTAATTGTGCGTTGCTGCATCTCGCCTGGTGTATTTACAGAGAGCGTAACAAGGCCATTCTAGCCCATTGTACATAGAACCGTCTCCAAACCCATCGTCCCGGCGGAGGAATCACAGAAATATTTATCCTGTTTAGAAGTTTAGGAAGGAGAGAAAGGGCCTTGGCACTAAACCCTTTAGTGAGGCAAGGGGAATGAAAACCTCCAGTGTAAAAGGACCTATTAGTCTCAGGACATGGGCATTAGCATGATAGTAGACTTATCCTCGGGGCTGAAGGAGAGGGACGCTGTCTCTACGCTTTCAGCTACGGGGAGAGGGGGGTTCCTATACATACACACACATACACACGCACACACACACACACACACACACACACACACACACACACACACTCTGATAGGCAGGGAAATGCAAAGTGGGGCCCTATACAGAGCATGAGGCACACCAGCGACCCAGTAAATAAGGAGGAGGAGGAGGAGGTGGAGGGAGAGGAGGGGAGGGGAGGAGAGAGGGTGGGTTGAGGAGCGAGGGAGGGAGTAAGAGATGAAGAGAGAGAAGAGGAGGATTAAACTCACTCACAACCTCACAGACCAAGAGGCGTAGAACCAGTTAAAGATGTATGGGGGCAATTTGTAAGGCTGCAAGTGACAAAGATGCTTTGCAAGCAAAAAGAAAGAAAGATTTTCTATCCTCTCTTTGCATTTGACCTGCACATATTCATATCTGTAATGAAGTTAACCATGTCTTCTTTCAATTATGGCAACATCTTTAAAGTTATTCCTTGATTTGCTCTAATCATGGACAGAATCCCATAATAAAAGCATTAACCTCAAACTTCCATTTGGACCATCCAACTCGTGAAGCCTGCACTCCCCCATGCACAGAGGAGAAGAAAGGAGGTGACAGAGGAGAAGACACAAGAGAGGGTTCAAAAGGAAGGGAGGGGTTAACCTGTGTGGAACAAGTTGACCAACACTTCACGCCGAGTTTGGAGAGAATGAGTCCAGACAGGAGACCCACAGTCAGCCATCATGATTCCAGATACACACACAAACACACAGTATAAGCAAAAACTACATGCAAAAACAAGCACAGATATGTGTGTATGTGTGTGGACACTTACACTTGCAAATACGCACTCAACACACATACACGTGCACTAGCATCTGAAAGTGTGTGTGTGTGTGTGTGTGTGTGTGTGTGTGTGGCAGGTGGGGGGGCTCAGTCTGGGGTCAGAGAGGGCAGTTATGTACAAAGCGTGTGTTGATATAGTGTAAAGACAGCGAACACACAAACAAGTCATACAGGGAGAGGGCAACAAGTGGAGAGAATGGACCTCATTGTATCTGCGTTTGGGGGCTGCCGAGCATGGTGTGTGTGTGTGTGTGTGTGTGTTGGGGGGGGAGCAGGGATGGGGGTAGGGGGTTACACAAATTTCATCCACCATCCCTGATTCACTAATACAGGACATATTCTCCCGCATGATGAACAACTTTTAGTTAGGCCCAAAATTAAACAACTAAACCAAAACGGCGCTGACGAGCATTGAACAGCGCTCTGGCAAAGCAATCAATAGGCGGTGGAAGAAGGGATGGGGGGAGACACCTCAAGAGAATCTCTGAAAATATGATAAATGGGCTGTTTAATGTCAACATGCACAGTTTCAAGACAAGGCAAGACGCTGGGAGATTAGGGGAAAGGCGTAGGAGTCAATATTAGTGTTGGTGGCATTAGGAAAGCCCTGTCTGGTTAAACAGAGCAGGGAATAAAGCGTTTCCAGCTGATGTCAATGTTTGAACAGTGATTCTAATCATTTGCACAGAGATGAGGTCTGCTTTGGTTTATCAAATAGATCAGGCACCAGTGCGGAGCTGATAGCAAGACCTGCATATAGTCAGCAGTGGAGGAAGAATATTTGCCAGAAGGGACCAATTCAGGAGTGGAAGGAGTACAAAAATATCCTGGTCATGTGGAAATACTCTTAGGCCTACTTGTTCATTACTTGTTCACTACTTGCCTTCAAGAACACTGTGATCATCTGCTGCTGGTTTATTAGAGGTTCCCAGCAACAGCCAAAAGAAAATCGGGGATGCAGCCTTTGTCAATTACGCCCCAAAGCTATGGAACACACTGCCTATAGATATCAGGGAAGCCAGCTCGCTAAATATTTTTAAAAGAAAGCTAAAAACTTATCTCTTCCCTTTAGCCTTTAACTAGCTATGACTTTCCTGATACAGGCCTTAAACTCTTTTTTTTTGCACTTGCTTCGCACTTATGCACTGCTGCACTTCTTTTAAAATGTTGTATTTTACTTGATTTTATGCATTTTATGTACTCTATTTCTTAACTTTATTTTTATTATTATTCAGTGGGTTTTATATTCCATCTTATGTTATGCTCATTCTATGTCTATTTTCATGCATGTAATTTCTTTGCACTTTGAGCTGCATTTCTTGTATGAAAGGTGCTATGCAAATAAAGTTTAATTAATTGAAAATAAAATACAATGACAAATACAGTGTGGATAAAAAAAAGTAAAGCATGAGTCACAAAAATTAAGGGATGTGATAGACATGGCAATGCACTGTGACATGGAGAATGTGGTCAGTTGAAACATGAATCTCTCCTCTCACCAAGTTGCATTATCAACTTTGATTATTGTTTACTTTCTGAATGCACTGTTGATATTGTACATTTTTATGGACAATGGTGAACTATCCAAAAATAAAATTCTGAATGTGATTAAAAAAAGCCTTCAAATGCGCATCGCCATTATAAGGCACCGCATTGATGTTTCTTTTGTGATTAGCTGACTAGCTAGCAAGGCTAGCAAACTAGCTAGATAACAACTAGCGAAACACAAACCAGTTATAGCCTAGCCTACTGTAGCTGGATGGATAGCTTTTTGGCTGTTAAGAGAACTATTACATATAAACTTGAGCATTTAATATTACAGTTAAATTAATTAGTATTACCACACATTAACATTACACATGCTTGCACCGGTTTGATACAAATGCAAGTTACTATGATGCAATGCTTATGGACAGCCTGCAAAATTTGTACTTTTTACTCTGTAACAGATGTGATTTAAAATGTAGCCAAGTGGAATATTTCAGTAAAGGTATTCAAGTAAAAGTAAAATAACTAATAAAAAATAATAAAAGTAAAAGTACAAGTGCACAAAACAGAGTAAATGTAGCCTAATTCTCTACTTCCACCCCTAAGTCTGGACACAACAGAGTGATAATACCTTATGATAATGATATATGGACATGTGTCATATCAAACTCATAAGATGCATAAATTATGCCATAGTCCACAATACACAATAGAAGGAACCCAACAAATACTTGCCTGTAAAACAACATTATAGAGGACACTGTATACAGGAGGATTTAAATCACCAGATATCCTTGTTGAATAACTGAAATGCATTTCAGCATATGTTTGCTACTTAGTTGTCAAGTCACAATTAAAACATACATGCTATAGTCCTAGGCACCCTAGATTTTTATATAAATTTTGTCTTAGATGTTTTCGGCATTAGTGTGTTAGTAGACTGCTATTTATAGTAATTTTTTAATATATTTAGAAACTTTTCATTTCATTGAAAGCATCTTCACTTTACAGAATGTTTTTTTTCATGTGCCTAAGACTTTTGCACAGTACTGTATGAGGAGCATCACAGCAAAAAGGTTCTAGTGGTTAGAGGCTGAATCTGAGCCACAGAAAATAATGAGAATCAAACATGACGGGTGTGGCAACATTTACATTGAAATCCTCCTTTGAGAAAAGGGGCCTCCCTGTCTTTTATAGGGGGAGTTTTGCATCTCAAGGTTCAACAGTTTGTTGCAACCGTGAGGATTTACGAGTCTCTCTAGTACAGCGGGAGCCCAAGGTTGTAACTGCGAATGCAAAACAACCCCAGACTGTACACAGACTGTAACTGGCAATAGAATTCCTATGACGTCAGGTAAATGAGGCAGTATGACACATCAGATATGACAGATAAGATGAAAATAAAACCATGCTGAGAATTTCACTGATAATGCATCAGTGGATTATTCCCTATAGAGTTAACGTTCCTGTCAAGTCAGATGTTCTACAAGTGTATGCATACATATACCACCTGTGCAATTGCAAAATGGCATGCTACAGAATGATTGTGCATGTGTATGTGTATGTGTATGTGTGTGTGTGTGTGTGAGGGTGTGGGGGTGGGGGTATGTGTGTGTGTATGTGGAGGTATCCCTATAAGACAGGGGGAATATGCTTGGCCCGCCTACAGCTGTGATGAATGGGTCTGAGGCTTTGTACCACAATGCCCCTCACTTCATTACTGTCACATGGAACAGATGGTGCCTTTCACCGTAGAATCACATCTACACACACACACACATACGCTTTCTGGGGATGCCGTCGTTGTGTGATATGTACACACACACACGCAGAGGGACAAGCAGGCTTAATGAATTCTACACCACAAGCACCATCTCCGCTCAGCCGAGGCATTAATTTACAGATCTGAAAAGCAACCAAACAAAAAATTAGATCATGACTATGAAATGTTAAACAAACCAAAGAGGGGGTAATTGAATAAATCGGGGAATAAACAAAGACTGTGTTCTATCTTCCAAATGGAAATTGTTTTGGTATTTGGGAATCTGACTTGCCAGCACAGCAACACAAACACAATCCCAGAATGCTTGAGGAGAAAACAGTGTGTGTGTGTAGTGTGTGTGTGTGGTGTGTGTGTAGTGTGTGTGTGTGTGTGTGTGTGTGTGTGTGTATTGATGCCTTGGGGAGGAGCAGGTTACACACCATTCCTTTTATTATGTACCTCAACTGGTGTATGGTGTACATGTGCAAAGTGTGAGCAAGTGCTTTTCTCTATTATGAATGCAAACAAAATTACAAAACCAAATATGAGATGTGCCAAGTATTGCACTTCATATTGCATTTCTTCTCATAGGAAAAAAGGCAAATAGATCAGCTGAAGTGCTGCAGAAAAAAAAAAATACCCCACTTCATTCTTGCACACCAGACTGTTTCTTGGATGTTCAAATCGTTCATCCCGAGCCCGTGGGTGTGTGTCACATTTGTGAAGGGCCAGTGCCCCAACAACTCTCTGGCCCCCGCGGCCCCGACTGCTCCCTTCAGCCCGGAGCCCTACATCTCCACCACACCCAACCGTCATGCTATCCCTCCCGCATGGGTCACAAATTACCGAGTCCCCTCTCGCTCAGCCGCACAGGAGCGTCCCCGGAGCACCCAGCAGCACCCAGCCAGTGTGGAGAAATGGAGGAAAGGACCCAGGGGTTGAGATGTGTGGGGTGGGGAGATGTGAAGGAGAAAGGTGGGAGGGAGTGTGTGTGTGTTTGTGGGGGGGGGGGGGGTCACCTCTGGAGAGATCGTCGGCGTAATAATGATGGATGTTTCTTTTAAGTGTATGTGTGTGTCTGTATCTGTGTGTCTATTTTGCGCAATACAGCATCAGCGTTGACAATTTTGAATTATTCCAAATGGATCAGAATGTCCCATGGAATTTGTCCCTTAAATATTCTTTTTATCTTTCTCTACTACTCCTCCCTCGACTCACTAATCTCTTTTAGATCTTTATAGTACCTTCTTTTTCTCAACATTTTATCGACCTCAGCTTCTCTCCACTCCCATCTTCTTCATCATCACTGTCCACTCCTTGTGCATCTTCCTTTTCCTCCTCCTCCTCCTTCTTCTCACAATCATTTCTATTTCATGGCCTATACTATTTCTCACCTGTCCTGAAAAAAAAGGTGAAAGGGCTTTTCTCCGGATGTCCCTAATCAAATAACCACACACACATTCATGTGCATGCATCGGCACACTTACCAACACTCAAACTCATTCTGTGGAGCAAAGTTCAGCGCAGGACTGCACACTCTGCTTTAAAGCACACCTGCCAATAACTGGGTGCAGTAAACACTATCTACAACTTAACAGCCCCGCTATCTAACTGAAAATCAGACCACTGATACAGGGGCTGCGACCACACGCCACATTGTGCCCAGTCCTAGCTCTATCTGTAGATGGAGCCAGTCCAGACTGCATGGGCCCTGGCCTATCTTATTGGTTTAACACTGAGCAAACTGTGGCAGCACACCAGACCACCAGCCATTGGTTCTGCTTTACTTTATCATATTTCTATTTACCCTCCTTTCCTTATGCTATCTCGTAGGGAGCTATTAAAGATGCATCTTTCTTATTTACAAACGGACCGAGGCAGTGTGTGTGTGTGTGGCGTGAGTTTGTTTCCATGTGTGCTGAGGGGCTTTTACTTAAATAAGGTCAGGAGGAACAGAAGAGCAGGAGAAAGGCAGGGTAAATACCTGGTGAGTGTACTAAGGTCACTGAGGCGAATTGTCCTTTTTCATGTTTAACCTCATCCCTGCTTGTCCATAGACCATATGGCATGCTGTTACATGAATGCCCTTCTCATACATGTAGATTTTCAGTGTGTTTGAAGTATTGTGCATCTTCAAACACATTGGACACCTGTGGCATAATCAGCACAAAATGCATCAAAGATTCAATAATGAAAAGCATGTTGATAGGCATAAGGCATAAATGTAAATGCAGCAATGTAAAGACAGGAATGAGATCATTTAAAAAAAAATAAAAATAAAAATCACCCATTTAAGTGTTGGCTTTCATGCTTAGCAAAGAACTTAAACTTGATTTATGAATTTTATTGAATGAAAATAGGATTTTATTTCCACATTTCTCCCCTTAGAGGATGGAAATCCCACCCATGATACAGTGACTGCCTGTTTATTTCATAATAGGGAACAATGCCTTAACACATCAAAGTATCACAATATATCAACAGTCCCTGACTGAATGGATACACTATTAGCGGAGTAACTGGTCCCAGTGGGCAGCAGATGCAGGAGAACCTCCCCACCACGTAACAATAGCTCCTGGTCCACGCCATCCATCCATCTGTATTTGTCCATACAGTAAAGAATCCCTGCAGGGAAACCGACTGGCATTCCTCTGTCGCCTATTGTAATGGAACTATCACAGGAACGCATCAATAGGGAGACAGTCAACCTGATTCTCTGATCCCAAACCAAAAGGGAGGCCAAGCAGGACTGGATTTTGATTGATCAGGGAACAAATGGTCCAGATTCTCTCTGCCGCCTTTTCTCTGCGCTGACTAGCATCTGAATGGCTAACTCGGTCAGTTTGTGTGACGGAGTGGCTGGGTTCAGTAGCAGCGGTGGTTCTCGTAATGACCGGGGGTTCGTACGCATTTCTGCTGCTGCTGCTGCTGGAGGTCTTTGCTGCTGCTGCTGTCTCTGAGGTGAGTGAATGTAGACCCCCCAGTAGAGGTGAAAGCATATCACACATTCCTGCCCCTGCAACGAGATTACTTATCACTCCACTGACACTGGATGCCTCTGGGTCAAACACACACACACACATGCACACACATGAATACACAGACACACATGCACACACATTTGCATCAGCCCCTGGAGGAGCACAACTCTGTCATTAACTGAATTTATGCACTGCTTGAATTTGCCTTCCATACCACAGATGCAGGCTTTCACAACACAAAACTAATGAGCTGTGCCTAAACAAAACGTATATTTTCTCAACACCCAGCACAGGGCGATGCACCGTTTCAGCGTTTGAGTCCCCGCTATATGTCGTGCCATCATAACAGAGTGATCTATAATCTGTGAGCTGGGACTGGTTGCAGCAAGAGAGCGCTATATGCTTCTGGGCTATTTGGAGGCATCAAATTCTCTCCTCACTCACTGCCTCCACAAGTTTTATGAGCTAGCCTGGCTGAAGGGCAGAAAGACGAAATTGAGACACACAGCTCTAAATAATCATATCAAATGGTTCTTTGATATCTTATCAAGCAGCTAGCAGCTGAAATAATTATTATTGGGATACATGGTTTCATGATCAATGGATACTGGATGAAGGGGACAGTGGGTATGCAAAAAAAAGTGTAGCGATCTCTTGGGCTGCTTCCAGGTGCAGGCAAAATACAGGAGAAGCACAGAACCACAGGAGATTAGGTTTGCCGCACTCTAAAAACTCATAGACTCATTTGTCCTAGCTCATTTATTATATAATCATTTCAGCAAGTGAAAACAAATCGGTCTATAAGTTTTTAGTGTGCAGCAAACCTAATCTCCTAGGGGCAGTGTCTAGTCTGGAGGCTGAAATTCAACTCTTCCGATGTGAATGGGCCTGAGGTTGGTGTAGTCTCTCTGCTGCCCAGTGGAGCCCAAGCCTGGACTCTGCCCAGAGGAGAGGAATGGGGGGTGGAGGGGTGGGGGGGTAGGGGTGGGGGGTTGGAGAGAAGGAGGGTTTCATCCTTTATTGCCCATAAAGACCCAGGAGTGGAGACACTCGTGCGCAGTAAAAATGCGCTCGACACCTGCCAGGTTGTTGACTTAAAATCTTTATCACCAATATCTAATCGCTCACCTTCTCCCCCTGATAAATGGGCTCATGTCGGAATTTTTTCCCCCCTCCAACTAAAAGCCACAGACATGCTAAACACAGGTGTCAGTGTGTGTGTGTGTGTGTGTGTGTGACAGACAGAAACAATATGTGAGAGCCTGTGCCTGTCCTGAGAGCCCGTTTATTCATGACATGGTTAATGCTTAAGCAGTTATAGGTGCACGCATGTGTGTGTGTGTGTGTGTGTGTGTGTGTTTACCAGTGGATCCTCTATGCCTGAGGAGGCCTTGTACCAGGCCACGACATAAAGAGGAAAGAGAGAATACGGCTGTTATCTAACAAGCTGTGATTAATAGCGCACACAGCAGACCTGCAGCCACATGCCAGAGACGAACTGAATCCCCAACACACATACACACAAATCCAAAGAGCGCTAAACACCCACATGCTGTTTACGCTCATTATAAGGAGGATAGTTGAATTGATTGAATGTGGTGAGTCTTTCTTTCTTTCTTTCTTTCTTTCTTTTCTTTCTTTCTTTCGTTCTTTCTTTCTTTCTTTCTCTCTTTCTTTCTTTCTTTCTTTCTAATTCTCCAAGAAATGTCCATGACATTCCTCTCAAAAACAAGCAGAAAAAAAAAATGTGATGTTCAAAGCTCAAAACAGGATAATGGTTTCTTTAGATCAATAACAATGATAGGTCTTTCGGTGTTCTGTGTGATGGGAGATGCTGAGATCTGAAACACTTCAAAGTGTTAGGATTACACTCTTTTGCTTCCGTTAATCCTGGGAGTCAGATGACAAGAGCCGCCTGTCCTGTTCGCTCACAATGCAGGCTGGGCCAAAAACTGTTACCGCCGGCAACAAAAACACAGAGGGTGGAAAGCCAACCCCTCTCTACCTGAGTCCAAATATTGACTCTGAGCTCTGTCACTGCGCCCAATTTTGCCTGACTGCTATTCACGGGGGAACAGAAGGATTTGAGATGAAAGAACCGCACTTCAGTTAAACCAGGATAGGCTCTAACATTACAAAAACACACACCAAAAACTGTTGAGTCATGCTGTTAAAACTGAATCTAATTTTTCACTCTCTTATGAATACATTTATGCGTCTGGAGCACAGTGCATAGTCTTACTGGTTATTATGAATAAGCATCTAGAACCTCTTTATACAGGTGCACCTCCATGCACAGGTACAGACATTAAAGAGGTCAGGTTTGAGGAGTGACAGTAATTGTGATGTGTTATGTCAGAGCGGCCGACCAGGTACCACAGGAGCATGGCAGCACAATGTGGTTCAAGGACTCCAGAATGACCTGAAGGTCTAGCATCTGTGTGTGTGTGTGCCTGTGTCATGGGTCTGTGCATGTAAACAGCGGCACTGTCACTAGAACTAAAGTCTCGCCACGCCCAGAGGTACATGTTACAACGGTGCAAACACAATGTGAACAGACTCAACATACACACACACACACACACACAAATACACACACACCTATGGACACACAAACGCAATGACCTGAGCTGTCTCAAAAGGTAAACTGCAATGTCCTGTAGTCGACATTCTCTTCTCTTTGCTTCTTGTCTGTAGACGCTGATGATCAACATTATCCTTTTCAATCATTAGTTTTATTATAGGCCTATACCTAAAATAAATCACTCTCCCTTTTACTAGTCTGTCACACATTACAGCTTTACAATGTTTGGATGAAATCCCACTGTCAGGGCTAGGTGGCTTTATAGCATTCTTTAATTGAGGCAATGCAACTTAATTACTCTTCTTACCCATGTGTGACCCAATGCTTTGTTGACTGTACCAGAGCGTATTTGCCTGGTTATCTGTGAGTCAAGCAATAGACAGGGAACTACAAAGCAAAATGAAGGAAAATGTATAATTTATGTGGCCCACCTACATGGCAGGCGGGTACGCACACAGACACACACACACACACACATCTCAAAGTGATCAGCAGATTGGAGCTGTCATTGAACAATAGGAGCGAGCCTGAGGCCCAGCCACCGCTGTGGCCAGAGGGACACACAGCAGACACATACTGATAGTGGACAGCCTGATAAAAGGACAGAGAGAGAGAGAGAGAGTGGGACAGAGGGGGAGAGAAGGAAGACCTCCTACCAACGAGGCCACACAGGACAAGCCACAACTTACAAATATGTCTGACCCCGAGTCAGCTCCTGCTTCTGTGTTTGTACATGTAAGAGAGGAGGGGTAATGTATTAAGAATGCCAGTGATAACAGCAAACTGGTATCCTGCACTCTAGAGGTTCTGGATGTTGTGTGGTTTCATTCATATAAATATTATAGACAAACAAAATGTTCAATCCCCTGGCATCAGTGGATAAGGTTGAAATGGGATTACACTGGGACTTGTCTTCATCTTAGTCCTCCACCCATTTTTTTTTTTTTTGAGTCCTATTCTGGACCTGGCCCTTCTCTCAGGTCTATAAAGCCATGTTGATGAGCCTGACTGGCCCAGCCTCTCAGGGCCAGTAATAATCTCTCTTTAGGACGCTGAGAGGGTGAAGTGAGCCATAAGAACCCTCTCTGTCAGCTTTAACCGGCCAGCAGAAAGAAAAAGTCATAATTATAGTGCTCTCTCTGGCTGGATTTAAATAAAGCTTCCTGGCTGGGCCCCTATAGACACACACGCACATACACACTCTCTCTCACACACACACACACACACACACACACACACACTTCAATAAAGAGGCACTAATCAATCAGGGGTTCCCCTGCCACGGCTTCATTGGAGTCCCTGTCTGAAAGGAGGACTGACAGCCCTCAACCTCCCAGCATTGTCAGAGGAGACTGATTAGGCTTCTGACTGGCTACCTCAGCCACCAGCTAGAAAAGCACAGAGGTTAAAGGGTCTCTGTTTGAAATCGACGAGCACTGAAAAGTTCTGGACACCTGCTTTTTAAAGCGAGGCTTGTCTCTCCGGTTCTATCCTCCTTTTTTGTTATTTGCAATTTGAGGGCAGCATAGGGGAGAGGGAGAGAGTTGTTTGAGAGAGAGGGTGGAAGGGGGTGAGTGGGGCGCTGTCTGTGTGTGTGTCTGTGTGTGTGTGTGTGTGTGTCTCTCTGTGTGTGTCTGTGTGTCTGTCCGTGTGCTTGGGTGTCTGTGTGCTTGGGTGTGTGTGAGTGTGTGTGTGTGTGGCTGAAGTTTTGAAGGGGGAGCTTGGCTGTGGGCCCAAGGCAGGAACAAAGAGGGGACACTCTTTACATGCATAGCCAGACAGAGTAAACTGGCCAGCAGCACTGCCAGCAAATACAGGCACAAAAACAGAGTTAGAAAGAACGGGAAGAAGGAAAAACAGGGAATATCAGACTAACCCAAGCATCAGCGTGCTCCACCTCTAAAACTTTGTATCCCCATGTTTAGTTAATATGAGAAATGTATTGGGCGGCATGCTTGCGAGGCGTTAAATAGCACAAGCTGCTTAGATTTTATTGTGTTTGCATTCAATATGGGGCTGTGTGGCCATGGGTAAACGGAAGCTATCCCTTCGCAAACACCCGCAGGGTGAACAAATACAGGCAATTAGTACAGCACAGCAACAGAGAGACAGGTGGGCCAAAAAGGAGAGGAGAGGAGAGGAGAGGAGAGGAGAGGAGAGGAGAGGAGAGGAGAGGAGAGGAGAGGAGAGGAGAGGAGAGATATATTGGTAATGATAGCCTCCATTTGGTAGGGGTGACCATTGGTTTCAGTGTCCTAATGCTAGTTAAATAAATCACAGTACAATTATATGTGGACAACTACATTTCAAAACTGTCAAAAATGTTATTTACCACAAGCAGCCACTATAGCGGAGATGCATCAGTCACCATCTAGATGTACTTGAAAGTATATACAGGTAGATGCATTTTCATTTTCACAACTGTATCTCTAACCTCTGAATGGCGCAGTAGCAAATGAACAATTATTCAGTCCCATGACACTTCAGATGAATGATTTCTAAAGGCCAGCTTTTTTTACATGGCTGTTATTTCTGAGAAGGAGGTGCGGTAGATTCCCTTTCTTTTATTCTCTCTCTTTTTTCACTGAAATCAGCTTAGAGCTCTGCAACGATTTTGCCCTTATAAAGGAGAGCCACTCCATCAATGAGGAACAATAGTATATTCTGACAAAAAGTCTGAGGGCGTTACGCCACCCTGCCATCACCGGGTTCCCCTCCATACAGACTCCACCGGTGACTGGTAAATGCCACTTTCAATCTTTCTCTTTTCTCTCCCTCTTCTTTCCTTTTCACTCCCCCTATTCCTTGCCCTCAATGGGTGTGTTAAGTATTGTGCGTCGCGATGGGGGCGGTGAGTCAGTCAGGATCATTAAAAGCAGGCCAAGCCTTTGGCCAGATCAAAATAATTAACTGGAGAGGTCACAAGCTAATGAAATGAAATGGGGGGCTGAAAGGAGCCCCTAAATGGTGCTCACTAATCCTCCCTTTACCTTGTTTTAGGGAGGGGGCAGCGCTCTATAGGCCAGGGCATCTCCGCTGATAATAGGTTGTGGGGTGCAGGGGGACCTGGGACTATGGATTTGTGTGCGCGTGTGTGTGTGTGTGTGTGTGTGTGTGTGTGTGTGTGTGTGTGTGTGAATTGCAAATAATATCCATCTTAGCATGTCATTTCATCTGGTATTGAGTTGTAAGATCTTATTTTTTCTTAAAACAAGTGAAAAATGTGCCAGTGGGGTGAGATTTCACTGTGTGTTTTCTTCATAGTTGTCTGCCTTGTTTCAAGAAAATGACATTTGAAACAGGTGAAACTGCATAGGAAACAAGTGGAATTATCCCACCCTGTTGACAGATTGTGTTTGTGTGTATATGAGAGAGAGATACAAAATGAGAGAGCAGGGAATTCGAGAGAAAGACTGGAAATAAATATAATGTAAATATAGATATGGATATGTGATATATGTGGGTATATGAACAAAATGTGCCCAACAACTAGGCTCTGCAACAGGATAAACCAGACAAAACCTAACCATGGTTTAACCAACTTGAACCACCTATACTTGCTTTCTTTTTTATCCTAATCCTGCATGTGCTTTCATGTCTTCCATTCAGTTTCCTTACACAGAAAACTTTCATGACCAGAAGCAAATGTACAATAAGCTTTGATAACATAAAGAAGGCAGTTCTATTGTGTCGTGCAGAGATATTCACAAGACACATAAAAGAAAATACCTAACTGTCTTAATGTCTGTCTAAATATAACAATAGAAGAATGAAGCATCTGATCTAAAGCTGAGGGCGATGCGTGTCAGAGACTGATGAAGCCGTGGTGTGTCACTGTGAACAGGTTCTCCAGGGGCAAGCTCCAACCTGCTGAGGACCCTGGGACTGGAGGGAGAGCGCAGTGTGTGTGTGTGTGTGTGTGTGTGTGTGTGTGCGTGTGTGTGCGTGTGTGTGTGTGTGTGTGTGTGCGGGTAGGACATAAATTGTGGTGTGCTGAGCTGCACACGTTCATACATTTCATTCATACACACACACACACACACACACACACACACACACACGAACAGAAACACATTACAACACATTGTTGAGTGAAGGAATGCATCTGATCTCAACAGTAGGATGGAGGCAAACTAATCAAATGCACACACATATACACTTGGAAAGACAGTTAGTGGGAAGTACTGTTTTTTCTCTGATCACTTAACATCTGATGTCACCGCACACACACACACACACACACACACACACACACACACACACACACACACGAGTGAGGTCAGAATAGGGCTGTACAGTGGTTCAATTCCTCATGAGTTGACAGGAGGTGTGTAAGGGGTCAAAGGTAATGTTACTGCTACCAAGAGGAAGAAATAGTTTGACTTATGCAACATGTTGCTCTGTCAAGGAGAGGTTGAGTCAATAGTACAGGATGACAGAATACATTCAAGCAAATGATAAATATTGTAAAGAGGTACAAGGTACTGTAAGTGGCTCTTTGGGGCATGGTGAACATGAATTTAGAGATTTTTTGAATTCCTGTTTCGAACTAAGTCATAATCAAGGAAGCAAATTTAATCATCAATATCACTAGCCTATAATCTGCATGACAGATACATTAGAGAAATACATCCTTACCACTGTGCTTCCATGCACCCAACTCCCATCTCTCATCCTGACCCTGGTCCTCTCTAGCATCATAGACTATCCTCCTCTCTTGTACCCTGATCCTGCCTTCTTCTCTCTTCCCAGTCTCACCATTACACCCATCTCTACCCCTCATCTCCCCTACCAGCTCCAGCCACAGCCTTGTCAATCCCAGTCCCAAGACCTATCTAGTCACATAAAGCCTATGTAACACATAGAAGCCTCTTTCTATACCACAGTTCCAGTAGCAGCTCCAGCTTGTAGTCCCATCACTGTGTCCATCACTCTCCTTCCTTCACCCCAGCCCAAGCACTCGCCCCCTGCTCTCCTCTTCCTTCCCAACTCTGGCATCAGCCCATGCCAGCCCAAAAAAAGAAAACACACATCTCCCTCTCCAGCCCTATGCAAGCCATCCACTCTAGGCTGCAGCCTCTCTGGACCATCATTACAGTCATTAGGCAAGAATAAGCTCTGTATCACAGGAGTCCACCAGCATCCAGTTTAACCCAGCACAATTAGCACATCCGTTGGAGTAGAATTACCCTGTAAAATGAGAATGCTCCGGACAAAAGAGGCAGGAGAGTTGGGACTGAAAAAAAGAGGGTAAGTGTGAGGGAAAGGGGGAGAGAGGAGGAGAGGAGGAATAAGGGAGGACAGGGAGAGATTAAAATTGTTTGAATTGAGTCCACGCTCGCCCCATTCATTTGGTATTCTGCTCAAATCAGGGCTTTTGTTCAGCCCGGCGTAAAGTAGTGTCAATCATCTCGACCCGGTTTTGTAGAATGGGGAAATTTACTATGAATTTGCTCCTGCAAATAATGAGGACTACCCCCTGCCTGCTCTCCCTCTCCCCCCTCCCTTTCCCCAAACCGCCTCCCCCCGCTCCCCCCTTGCCCCCACCCCCATATCAATGCTGCAGAATAGGCAATAGAGAGTGAAGTTAGCAATCTCAGGGCCACTCGCACTCTGGACCCACATCAAAGTGACAGAGACGTCCAATCAGATTTGTCTTACAGGCATTACATGATGAATATGGTGCGGCCGCAGCACAAAAGCGCCTTTGTGTCTCCTCGGAGCAGAGACTATTCACAGCCCGCCACAGCCAGCCAGAGTGGAAGTAAATGGCCAAAAGGGCCCAGGCCAAAAAAAAAGCACCCAAACTTGTGCAGCACAATGGCCCATGCAAATCACTACCCCCGCCACCTCCACCCCAACACACATCCCCACCTCTTCCATCCCTCCACCCTTCAGCCCTGAGCTTGGTTCCTCCTCTGCTGGGTCGTCTGAAGTTTAGGGCCTATTCACACACATACTGAAGTGTCAGTTAAAAGTGCTGAGCTGCACGCATTCAAACTCTTTTTTTTTGCCATCCTCCTTATTTGAAAAGGGAAAGATTTCTTTTTTTAGAAAGATAGAAGAAAAACATGAGTCGAATGACTTTTTTGTCGGAGAGTAAGGGCGACTTGGCGGCTGTGAGCGGAGGACGCCTATTTAAGACTTTTGCTGTGGGGGAAAGAGGATTTCCAGCACATTGGAGTGGCCTCATGACATTTGCTTGCATGAGGTAGAAAAGATAGAATAAAATCTGATGGGCCCCATTTGGCACAGAGAAGGCCATTGTATGTGCTTTGTTTAAAAGATCCAGGTATCCATTCCTTCAACACATGATGAACAATACGGCTCAGTGCATTGAGTAAGTGGGCCACTGACTCTGACTGTGGAACTTCTTTACCAGATGCAGGTGTGGAGACCAAAATGCCTAGAAATATGTAATGCAAGGGAAACCCATCTTGAATAGGCCTTTTGGAAAAACTCCAGGAACCGAAGAGCTTAAGAATGAAGTCTGAATGAAAGGGCAAGAAACTGGGAACTGTGTCAACTATAAACAATGCTCAAATTAGGTCACACCTAAAGTAAGTTAATAGGAGTCATTTCATAATCACAGCAGATATTCCACATGCAGTTAGACTCCAATACACACCAGGGCGTTTTGGTGACTGCTGATGCACATAGCAGGTATTTGCATCTGCATTGGTTCACATCTCAGCTCCCGCTGTGCTCACAGGACAGATTAGCTGTTCTGCTAAGGATAAAACCACAGTATCTGGTATAAGTAGTAGTGCTTCCACTACCCATGGCCACGGCCTTAGCCAATCAATAGCAAAGAGGACAACAGTGCTGTTTCTGGACCAGGAGTAAGGCCAGAAACCGTTACCATCTCTGTTCACTGACCTTCACAACAGACTGTACATACACATTACTGCCCACTTAGTCTCTCTGGGCTTTTTGTCTGGAAATGGACATATCTAGGAAGTGTGTGTGTGTGTGTGTGTGTGTGTGTGTGTGTGTGTGTGTGTGTGTGTGTGCGTGTGGGTGTGCGGTTGCATGTGCATACACTTATGTGCGCTTCAAATCAGTTCAACATTTGTTTTCCCTGTATGTTAAATATAAACGTGTCTGCACCTCTGCTTAAACATTAACACCTCTGTAAGCATTGGCCAAGGTTGTGCACCATCTCTTCATTTATCTACATCACTGCCCTATCTAGGCTACATATCCTCGCTTTGCTGTTATCTCTATCCATCTCTCCTGTGTGTGATGCCATGTATTTATTACTCCTGCATCTTTACAATGGTAATTCACATTGAATCTCAGAGCGTAAGTTAGTATTTTTTTTTTATTTCTGTTAGATTTAAGTGGTTGAAAATCACTAGCCTATATTTTATTATATATATATATATATATATATATATATATATATATATATATATGTATATTTTTAATACAGAAAACTTACATTTCTGCTGATTGCTGAGTCAGAGAATTTAACTATTGTAGGCATAATTGTTGCATAGCATTGTTGTGGAAATTTCAAAGGAGGCTGGTTTTTAGAAGTCAAAACAGTAAAAACAGTCAAATGGCTCCATTAAGTTGCAGCAAAGGAAATTTGGGGATTTTAAGGTTTAGACAGGTGGGCCTGTGGTCTGAGGAAATGCGTGCCAATACAAAGTCCGTTTCCCCCATTTTACAAGCCCAGCGGCTGACTTATTACTCTGGGTCATACCTGCAGAGCCTAATGCACCTGTTGCTCAGCAGACGCAGCTCTGGGCTGTGATTGGGTGAGAAGCTCGCTGATACCCATCTGAGCCCTGGACTCACATCCTCCAGATACTGAGACTGAGATTTCAACAATAACATCTCCTTTCTGAGCCATGTTCACTTTTGATATGAAATACATATTCATATGAAATAAAATAAATCAGAAATATCAGAATCAGAATAAAGCAAAAAAATAAATAAAAAAATAAAAGAAAGAAAATGAATGAGACTGAGACGCTGGCAGATTAAGCATATTTAATTAACTTGATTGGTAAGGAAGAGTGACATGTTATGCAATAGTTAAGGAGAAAAAATAATGATTAGAAATCGTTTTGTAAAGAACATACAGCACTTAAGCCACTTTGCCAATAACGTCAGTCATTTTTCAAGCCAGGCATCCAGTGCAGTTAGATTGTCATCATGAATAGATATTCTCTCCTTCCAAAAATGACTCATGTTGCAAGACACAGATAAACGTTATTGCCGGCGGGGTCAAAACAAAAAAATGTATATAGGACAACAAGACTGTTGAACTAGTTCAACAATACACATTTCCAGCTCGCTCCCTGTAAAAATTGCAATCCATATAAACGACGCTTATCCCCTATTCATGCAAAATGACCGTCTAAAGTCTGCATTCAGGGCAACAGATGAACCCCCACCGGTGTCTCCGGCGTCATTATCCTGGCGAATTTAGCCCTATATTATGTTCCTGGTACGTGCGCAGCCGGGATTTCAATGGTTTACACATGCATCATGGCTTTACGCATGAAAATGCTCATGCATGAATGGGTTGTCTTTGATTGATTAGTCAGCATTTGATTGCCCCAAAATGAACATCGCCCTTACGTATTGTCAAAGTGAAAATTACCCACAGCCAAAATGACATGAATAAATCTATTTTCTCCCTTGCTCCCTCCCTATATCTTAATGGCCCAGGAGAAAATTGCATATCCATCTTAGGAGGACAAGAGACAAGCGCTTATTTTCACTTGCGCCCTGGCCTCTGCCTGACACTGAAGGACATTAGAAATAGCATTTCACGCGTGTAATAATGGGCCAGCGGGGTATTTCTCTCTAACACTGGTTTGTCTTTTTGAGTCCCGGTGACGTAGGAGGTTATATAAAGCAAAGAGTAATTAATGTCATTTATCACTTGTTTGATTTTGTCCCTGCCTTTACCGACAGCGCTCATATACGCGAGCCATTAGCCAATGGGAGCGCCGGAGCCTTTGTCACTGAGTGCAGGCACGTGGCTTACACCTGCAGGCTGCAGTGTGTGTGTGTGTGTGTGTGTGTGTGTGTGTGTGTGTGTGTGTGTGTGTGTGTGTGTGTGTGACACTGTCATGGTACAGCAAAAATATCCCATACATTTTGCTGCCTGTTACTTGTTGGTAAGATTGTAAGAAAGTAAGAAAGCGTCCAGAAGTGAAGTGATCCATATATCATATGGTTTAACCTACACCCGCCCTGCACAATACTCACATCTTTATCCCTTTTGGTTCAGTGTTCGCTGTTGTAATGTCGTTTAGTTTAATGTAGCCTATTATCTTCAACACACAGGGGCCATAAGACCAGCTTGAATCAACCTCTCCTATTTCTGATTTTCCCCTCCCACAGAGAGCACCAAGTGAAATTAAACTCGTTATTTCTCTTTCTGCCTCGCTGCATTTGGCATCAATGTTTATTTACAATAGAAGATCTTCCATAATACGCATAATGAGGCGCAAAGGCGCACACAATAGTGGGCACAATGGGGTGTTGTGCTCCCCATTTCGCAGGAGATGGGCTTTTTGATTGGGCTGTGTGCGTCCTGAAAAACACAGTTGGGGATACAAGTAGTCTACAACCCCAGGTTTTATTTAGATTGATCTCAATCGGGCAATAAGAATTTTGACCCGTTGCATTGTCTTGCTGACTTTCCCCAGGCCGTATTTCAAAGTGACTATACCCTTTGAGAGGACTGAATTGCACCCCTCCTCCCCCCTCCCTCTCTCCCTCTCTCCCTCCGCTCCAGGCCCTCTGGGCTAAAGAGAGAGCATGCAAAAGAAACAATGCAATGCATGAAACGTAATATTAATCTCCCCGTCCTGAATGCAGACAAAGCGCTGTAGAAGGTGCACGTCTATAATGGTTATTGAGTGCTCACCCAGCTGCGCAATTTTCCCCCGTGTGCCCAACCAAGTCGGGAAAAGGTCATACCGGGTATTTGAATAGATGAAGAGAGGCTCCCTAGTTTGCTCAATAACCCCCCACCCCCACCCCCACCCCCCTCCACACACACACACACACACACACATAACATGGGCATGAATGTCTGCAATATCAACTGAAGAAATCGATAAAGAACCAAACCACTGCAAAAGCACGTAATATAAATAGATTCTTTATTTATAAAACTTGTTTTACACAAAATATATCTGTTAAAATCGAATATTTACATTTTAGGCTACGGGAAATGGAGAACAAGTGCATACATTGATAAAGGTCTCCTTACCACCCATAAAAACACCTTCAATCTGTCACAGGTAGTACAGTAGCCTTGATATTGCTGTCCAGTCACACAACACATACACGCCAACTCACTGCCTCTTTGACAGCTGGCTCTCTATCACTGTCAGGAAAGTGGCAGTGACTGTTGAGAACATTTGTCTTTTTGTTTGACTCAATGTACAAAAATATGTCTTCATATTAAACAATGCATCGTATAATACAAATTCGTTATCAAAACAATGTACATCACTAAAGTTCAAATCAGTTGACGCATCATCGCATCATCTTTGCTGTAGATCTTCCAACGGAGGTGGCAGCTGAGGAAGGCAGTCCTGCTCTGACAAAACAGTCCTCAGACAAGTCCTCATGACACTACAGCTCGGTCTCTGCAGAGCCGGCTGTGTCAGATATTAATTGCACTTATTCAAACAGAAGATCAACAGTTCTTTACTTCCACGCGTCAACTTGACAGTGTGTCTAATTCCCTTCTTCTAGCAGGGACTTCAGGGCGACTGTTCATGCTCTATGCAACAAGATGCTCTCTCTCTCTCTCTCTCTCTCTCTCTCTCTCTCTCTCTCTCTCTCTCTCTCTCTCTCTCTATTGCTTTGCTTCCTGCAAAAGCAGCCCAGATAAGGGAGGGAGGCAACAGTTCACTTCCAAGCACAGAGAGCGCATATGTCTTGCTTCTGCTGCGAGACTGATCGGATGCCTTTATCAAATGTCAATCTTTGTCAGCATTTTCTGAAAGACGTCGGTTGCTTTTACGCACGGATGCTGCTGTGTAGCTTTGATGTTGTCAGTCTCAGTACCTGTCGAACCAGGTCGTAAAGTCCAACAGCTCCTGTTCCTCGGAGCTCAGGGGCTCGTAGCCGCCCTCATCCGACGAGTAGGTGGAGTGTGGTGACTCTGGGTCTGCAGAGTAGCTGTTGGAAAGAGTCGGGGATGGCAGCCCGCACTGGAAAGCAGCCGACACAGCGTCATGCTCGTCCAGGAGCTGCTGTAAGGCCCTGATGTACTCCACCGCTGACCTTAGGGTCTCCACTTTGCTCATCTTCTTGTTGGCGGCGCCGTTGGGTACGTGCTGACGCAACGTCTGGAAACCCATGTTGACCTGTTTGACCCGGTTCCTCTCTCTTTCGTTCCGCCGGGCCACGGCCACCGGCTGCTGCTGAGGGATGGAGTAGCCGAGGCCGTTGAAGCTCAGGCGCCGCTTGCAGCGCAGGAGCTCCGGTGAGCTGGAGCGCTGTCTCTTCAGCACCTTGGTCTTGCTCTGGTAGCCGGCAGCGCCGGGGTTGGGGTGCACGGCTGGGACTGCGCAGTCCTGGGCCGGGGCGTGCAGGGTGATGGTGGCGTGTCTCTCGGTAAGTCCAAAGGGGCATGCGTTCTGCGTGGTGGTGATGGTTGCAGTTTCCATCTCGCTGATGCTGAGACAAGGCTGCTGAAGTGGTGGATGCAGGGGCCGAGTGCCGCTCAGACGCTCAGAGGAGGAGAGGAGGAAGAGCGGAAAGGGTTGGCAGTGCACAGCTCTCGTGTCCTTCGCGTGGGGACCGTGTGGCTAGCTGGAGTCCAAGTCTCTCTTGACTGCGCCTGCTTACTCCACGAGCCGATCTGACCCAAACTTTGGCAGCACTCCTCTTTTTCAACACGCGCCCCCACACACACCCCACCCACCCCTTTTGGAGACGCACGCTTCGTCGCGAGGCCCCGCCCCCGCTGTGTGATTCTTCTGCTCGCCGACTCCCCCGGGCCAGGCGCGTGGCTCCGGGAGCTCAATAAACAATCCCGAGCTTTCACTGCGCCGGGAGCACGCGCTGGGCTCATTTACATTCCAATGTCTCTAACTTGAAGGCCCATTGGTCAATTCAAACGGCCTGCAACCGTGCGAAAAGAAAGAAAGAGAAAAAAAGACAGAGAAAGAAGAAAAAATAGAAGAGAGAATGAAAAAGTGAATGGTTTGGTTCTTTGAAATGCCTTTTGAATTTGACAATGTACCCCTGGCAAGTCTTCAAATTATCAGTCTTCCCCCCCTCCTCTGTCCTTCTCCTCTAGCTCTTTACAATCACAAATACCAAGGACGCTCTCTCCTGTATCCAGGCTACAGCTTTAGAGAGGAAAATAAATGGCAAGCGTGTCTCGGAGCAGAATAATTGGCAATTATAAAACTCGCATAGAGACACGATTAATTTAAAGGTAAACATAATGTTTATGACATGTGGGAGACCCGACGAGCATATCACAGCCGTGCTTAATGACCCTTCAAATGAGTGCGCTGCAGGTGCAGATTGTCGGCACTTCCTTCAGCCAGGACAACAGGCTATGCTTAGAAACCCTAACCTTGACCACATTCTGTCATTCCAATGCAAAACGCCTCCTCTAGTGATGCACCGCAAATATTTTACACACTTTCATGCAGACTGTAGTGAAACATTACTCCTCTTATATATTTTACATTCGACGGACGGATACACGGACGCTACTGTTCATTTCAGCACCACATTTGACTGGACAGTTAAACGCATCAGTAGTGTTGTTGGTCATCCTGTACCTAACACTTGTCTTTTTGCCGGAATACTTCATGTCCGTGAAGAAGTCCAGTTAGGCTACTAGTAAACTCTGACAGTGAGTTATAGCTCTGCATGGAAGCGTAAAGGTTGGCCGTCCTGAAGAAAAATGGACCTCTTGCGGCCTCTGGCGGTGAAAAGTGGCAACAACCTCCTGCAGACTCAACCTTATTCAAGTCCATTTTTTTTATTTTCTTTTGCTGTGTGTGTGTGTGTGTGGGGGGGGGGGGGGGGGGGGGTAAATTAACCAGTACACATTTGGTTAATTTATATGAAATGCATGAAAAAGTCTCAAGTGGAAACATCAGAACTTCAGTAAATAGCCTCATGTTTTCTTGATGCTATACCGCAGGGGTTGAGGTGTGAGTCATACATGCTGTGCACCTATTGTCTTCTGTAATAATGTGCCAATTTCCTGTTTGTGTGTGTGTGTGTGTGTGTGTGTGATTTCAGATAGCTCCCAACCACGTAGGCTACATTCCATACCAACTTCCTTATATCCCTTTCCCCAATACACAATTTATTCAATATTCAATATCCGACACAATTCATTTTTAGGAGGCAGAAGAATGAGCAAGTGCAAGATGTTAAAGGTGATAAAAATGTCTCTTTGTAGTGAAAACCTTTGTGCTTTGTATAATAATGTTAAACGTGAACAAGGATAAAGCTGGACAATAAAGTCAGGCTTCAGTCACAGTGCAAAGAATGGCTGTCTACTGAATGATGTACATACAGTACTCTTTATTTTTTTTTTTATCAATCTAGTTATTGATTGAAAATATAGCAAACAGATAGTAATTACATAAGAGATTCAGCAGGAAGTAGATTGATGAATAAGGAATGTCTTAGAATACTCCTACTGAAAATATACCGTATATAGACATATGAAATAAAAAAGAAAAAAAGAAAGAAAAAAAAACAGCATTGTAAGCAATGACAGCTATTCTAATTATATCATACCCATTCACTCTATTTTATAATAGCTAGATACAGTACTCTTAACACTTGCTGGATCTTAGACTCATATACTGTGAGATGACATGACATTTGACATTGTGACACATGACATTGATGGGGGACGCTCCCGACTGTATAGAATGACATGTTAATATTGAAGAGAACCTTGAATTAAATGGAAATGGACTGTACAGTCATAAAGTATTCTGTTGGCATGTGCGCTCTAGCAGGCTGTCCTGAATGGTGGTTGTTTTGATCTGGTAATCCCCAGGTTCAGCCAGCTCTGTTTTCCCCTTTCAGTCCTGCCTGGTCTTCCCCTGTCAACAGCAGAGGGCGCTTAGTGAAAACAGAAGGGGAAACCCTCTGTTAGAAACCAAGTCTTCACTTTCACAACATGCAATATTTGGCCTTGAGGCAGGAAGTGTTCTGTTAGTCCCACCCTCCTCCCCCTCAGTGGGTCATGTTCCGGCCCCCCCAGATGAGTGAGTACCTTAACATGGCATCTAACATGAGACTGAGGTATAACCAGCATCTGTAATAACCACAGCTGCTTTGTCACTGCTTCATAACATTGTTGCTGTTGGTATGAGCCCAGCTCACCTCTGGCTGCACCTACAGCAAATGGTGTACGTCCCAAAATTTGCCAAACATCATTCAGGCAAACATGTAGGTACACACAGTGTCTCAGACAGAAACAGACTGATAAAGTATAAAATATCCTGCTTTATTCTTGTTATTTTAACATCAAAATGTTTCATATTGCAGCAGCCTATAGGACTTATGTGCTGCTTTATGAATAAAGGAGATGGACACCGTCACTCCCAGCAGGGATGTGGATTAGAAGTTGGGACAAAGTCAATGTTGGATAACAAAGCGGACTATAAGGAAAAAAAATATAGGACCATATGACTGATGGCAAAGCTGCTTATGTTGCCTTGACATTTTGTGTGTGTATCATGGCCCAGGTTCTCATGTTCTCATGAGCATTTCTGAGAACATGCAGAGTGCAGAAGTAAGTACATTTTCTTTGATTAAAGTCCAAAAACCAACGGTGGGACATGAAATCTGCAGTTGGTCAGAAGAACAGGACAGACAGAAAATGGATGAATGGATGAAGATGATGATGGATCATGAAATGTTATGTATGTGTTTGTGCGTGTAAGAGAGAGAGAGAGAGAGAGAGAGAGTTGCGTGTGTGTGTGTGTGTGTGTACGTGGGTGGATGGGTGCAGGTGTGAATGGTAATGTTATAACTGTATGTTTTTAATTGCGTATTTCAATGTATCTTTTGTATTATGTATTTTATTATATATCTACCTGGGACTACAGATGGAAACTAGATATTAGCTAAATCTGGTACAACGCATCACCATCACATCAACACACACACACACGGGTGATGACAGTGACTGGCAGGCTGAGACCTGCCAAAGTATTATTCAAAGGGTGTGTCCGGCTGTTTCTGATAATGATAGGTAAGTTCTCGTAAACGGACTGAAACTCCAACACAACAACAACACCTGATCTATGTATGTCTCACCTACCCACAGATAGGGGTGGAAAGAGTACTAGAATATCATTGTTACCTTGCTGAAATTTTACATAAGTAGAAGTTGCCGGTGTAAAAAACTACTTGAGCAAAAGTAAAAAGTAGCTAATTTAAAATGTACTCAGTTAGAAATAAGAACTTTGTTAGATGTGATCATTTGAGGCTGATCAGTTCAAACCAGATTCTTTCACTTGGAAAAATGAGAAATTACTAAATAATGTGCAGACACAAAGTAACGGCAGGTTACTCATCTCTTCTTTGCTGACTGACAGTTTACTGTAAATGGCTCCACAATTGGCCAATTTATTATGGTCCAGTTACCAATTCTTATGGAGAGTCTACAAAAGTTATGTAATGGATTATATTTAAAATGTGTGCAATACTTCAGGAAAAACATACTTAAGTAAAAGTCAAAATTGCTGACTTTAAATAAAACTCAACTCACACAAAAGTACAAGTACACAAAAGCTGCCCAATTACCATACGGGAGTCAATTTAATTAGTCACTTCCACTCTTGCCCACAAATTATGACTTTGCTTCCAAGGCAACAATACTTGATGATGTCTGGCGCATGGGGAGAACCCTAACCCAAAAAAACCCTTCTGAAACATGACCCTTTGAACCTAAATTATGAGCCTAAATTGCCTGCTAAATAAAAGTCGTCTCTGGCTCGAATTCAGATGTGTCAGCTCTGGCAAACAGAGCGTGGCCCTGGCTGAACCGTGTAAACTATCCTGCTCATGCATTCATGTATTGTCTGTAGCACACAGTGCCATCATGCTACCGATCAGAAACAGGCCTGCCAAAACTGTCCCAAGTGAACCCAGCACAAAAAAACTGTGTATTCTCCCTTCTTCTTTTTCAACTAAAGGTTGACAATGGAGCATGGCCATTAGGCCGTACAGACAAACTAATGTCGCCACTGATATTGCCTTTGCCTAGTGAAAAAGGATGTGAAAGCTTCCCCGTGTTGTTTCAATAACCGAGTTACATCCGTCCTCCGTGATAGTCTTCAAGGACGAGGACAGAGCAGCACTTCCAACGAGCAGGAAGAGGGAAGTGCTCCATCAGAGACTGTCTCGCTTCCCTTTTCCTCAGACTGACACGGTGGGCTATGGCCGTACGAGCCTGTATTTCTTCAGCAGTGGTAATCTAATGCATAGGTATATGATGCCTTGGTTATTCTTACTCATGCAGACTGCGGTCGGGATGGAGATGGAACAAGTTCCCACAACAGAAAGCAGCTCTCCCCAATGCACAAATATAGAGAGAAGTATGGAAAGTGACATTCAGTCTGCATGCGATACATGACAGCTGACCTGATACGGACTGTGACTTGTGGGTAAAAGGTTAGACAAGAAGACCCTAGAACGAGGGGGAGAAAATGTGTATTGTATTATATGTGAAGTTATGAAATGCTGATGGTGGAAAGAGGAAGCGTCACTTTGGACCAAGCTGAGTGTGTAGTAATACAGAGTGTATCTCATTCAGACAAGGGCATCCCCACTGCCACTCTCGCCCACTGTCTGGTTAAAAATATTCTGTCTCACATGACACAAGTGTACACCTGCAGGAATCTATTTCTGAAAGTCCCAACATTTGAGCAAACCACACATTATAAATTACAGTAAATTCACTGGTGCCTTTGCCTGAATTCGCTGGAACTGACTTAACCTGTATCGAACAGGTTTCCTGAGATGCTATTTTAGTCAGCGACGCCTCTCGACCAAAAGTACATCAGGTCAGAGCAGGTGGGGCTGCTTCTGTTCAGCCAATCATCTGGTCCTGTTAAGAAGGTCCCAATACTAAGCCTGTCTCTCATTTGACTGAACAGAGTTATCATCTGAATTGATGATTACTCACGGATTACAAAAGGTAATCACAAGAAAAATCACAAAAAGTTTGGTGTGCATGAAAGTGGACTAGTCTTAGAATGTACTTACTTCTGCACTCTACACTCTATATATTTCTGAATAAAAATGCAGCAGCATGTTGTAATGTAGCCTAAGCTGACTGCTCATTCTGAAAAGACCTGTAATAGAGAACATTACCTTTTTCAAATATTTAGAAATGTGAAAGACACAACACTAAAAAAACAATCCAACTTCCCACATAACTGGTATCGTCATCCCATAAGGCAGGAATGTCAAATACTAACCTAGCAACATTTTATCACAAGGCTTACTGAGAGAGCATCTGGGAAGCCTGAGTCCCATATTAATTTGTTCTAAAGTCATGAATTAATCGCATCACATTTATATTCCAAGAGTTGTCACACTCATAAGGACATATGGCTTCTTTTGTCATGCGGAGACCCCCCAGATGTAAGCCTGTGACCCATAATGGGTCCCAACACAGTTTAACCATCCAAACATAAGGGCTTGGCTGGGATTCCACTTTATGATGAAGCGTGTATTCACATATTCATAATCCCTCTTAAGAAATGGCACTGTAGTAATCCTGTAAGAAATTTTAGAGGCAAATATCACTGCAAACCTATGTCTTCTCTAGGAATACTATAGTAATACCACAGGAATTATATCATAATAAAGTACACTATAAGTCTCTATATGAATATAATAGTGTTTTTTCGTTAGGGTGCCAGTCAAATGTAAGAGCACACAAATGGAGGCTGTGCAAACAGTTATGAGTGATGTAACGCAGATATACAGTAGCCTATGTTATGGCCCCCAAGCTTGAGTATATCAATTGCATTGTCTCATCCGCGAAATTTGCTAATGTCTTTCACTTTGAGAGCTTGGCTTGCGAATAAGGCGGTGATGCAACGAGCTCAACGCAACCGCCCTGCCCCCAAAACATTGACATCTCTACTTGCTTTGCTGCGCCACAACTTTCACTTTCATATGAGGTTTATGACAGAGAAATTCCAACTTTTTCAATCCCAGACAACCAAATTAAGAGGCGTCCGGTCTGCGAGTGAGTGAGTGTCTTCGATTTATCAACCGTAAGTAGTCTGACGGTGTTTTTATTGCCCCTAGTGAGGCAAAACGTCTCGCCGGTCCATGAAACAAACTCACCCATTCGTACCGTCGGAAATGCCGCAAATACACTCCTCCCACTCACCAAATGGGGGCAAGGCATCTCGTGACATCACGGTTGATGTCTTTATAAGCTTGTGACCGAGCCAAGGTGCGACGATCAAATAGTGTTACATCTCTCTAACACGCATACAAGACACGGATCTGCAAAACAATGCAAAGGTAGGAGGAATGCATCTCTCTCTCTCTCTCTCTCTCTCTCTCTCTCTCTCTCTCTCTCTCTCTCTCTCTCTCTCTCCCAATTTTGTGAAATATCATAAACTGTTACCCATGTGTTGTGAACTTAAATGTCCCGTTAGGTTTTCTGTGTATCCGGCTGTGTATTCTGCACCTAAAAGGGCAATAGGCTACTTGTGCTGCTGAATTTGGTGTTCAGTTCAAAGTGAGGGGTTTTGGGTCGAACACACCCTGTGGCAATGCTGAAATTGATATTCTCTGCTTGCCTCAGTGTGAAGCATGTGCATTTTTACCTCAGGAATGATACTGTCTCATTAAAGTGTCGAGGTGCTTTTATTTCCTGTTTCTCCTCTGGTGAAACGTTTAACTAAAGAACACAAGTCAGTCTCTCTCTCTCTCTCTCCCTCTCCCAGTCCTCCAAAACCACAGTTTGCCAGCTGGCTCATAGAGCAAGTGGGGACGGGCCAGTACACTGGCCTGTGCTATGTGGACCAGAACCAGTTCAGGGTCCCCTGGAAGCACAACTCCAGAAAGGACTGCAACGATGACGACAGTAAAATATTCAGGGTAAGTCAGTTGTCTTTATAAACCTGTGACCCTTTTGCATGTGACTGCAATGCTGGTGTTATCTGATACAGCTTGTTTTGTTATGTCGATGGCTTTGATATGCAAATTTCGTGGTATGATAAGGTCACTATACACTCGCTATTGAGTATCACACGTCCCTATAGGAATATTACAGTGATTTTTCATTAGAGATTGCTTCATGTCATTGCTATAAGAACGCTCATGTATGGAAGGAGGCAGTTATAGCCAGAGACTGTGTTGTAATAATGTTTATTATTTCAGTAGAGACCATGAATAAGCCCCTTTTGTATGTCTTCTCTTCCTTGTTTTTAAACTGTGCAAAAAAAAGAAAGACAAGAGAAGCACTGTTTTATCATTTGCTAGGCAACGCTGATACAATAACCAGTACTATTGCTGTATTTAAAATGTCCTTTTTATGGTTTGCAGGCATGGGCAGTGGTAAGCGGAAAAATCAACGAGTTCCCCAACGACAAAGCCAAGTGGAAAACCAACTTCCGCTGTGCACTCAACAACCTCACCAAGCGCTTCAGGATGATCAAGGATAACTCCAAGAATAATTCAGAGGACCCGCATAAAATCTATGAGATCATCAACACCGAGTGTGAGTGGGGATCCTTTGTAGTCCGGGCCGTCCTTGGGAGCAACGTGGGACCATTTTGAGTTTGACAGCTTAGAATGTGAATTGAGGCGGTTGTATTTTCTGTATCTGCAGATAACTATGAAAGTCAGCTCATAGAAGACTCCCTGGATGATATTGTCATGACTCCAGATATCTACAGTTCTCCCATCACATACTTCCCCTCGGGCAATGAGGTACAGTATAGTCTGGAGCACCGTCACCACACTGTACCAAAACACCATAATGCACTCTTCAGTCACTGGTCAAAATAGATGCTCAGTCGATGTGGTTTTACATGCATATTATTTGCTGTTCTTTATCTGAAATGCTTAAATTCTATGTTTTTTTTTCTTTTCGAAACAGCACAATCTTCTTAACCATTTAATGGCCTTGGATCTCGGCAACCATCATGCAGGTACAGTGTCTTAACTGTATAATTTGCTGGAGAAGGTATTTTTTTGTGATTATAATGGAAAGCTAAATATAGGTTATCTTCTTTTATAATTGTTTTTGACAGAAGATCAGCAGTGGGCAGAGAACTTTGTCCAGCACACTCCAGCTGTCCCTGGCTGCTACACTGTCATTCAGCCTTCAGCAGCAGAGCTGCCACCAGGCTCAGAGAACCACACACCACTGGTACCAGACCAGCCGGCCTACTACGAGGGTACGTACCATTAGATAAAATCAATTCCTTTTGTTGAAGTGAAACACTGTAGTAAATACCACTACAGCAAATGTTGACACACACTGAGTTTTATTGAGCAGAGATATCAGACAATGTAAGGATTTCCTATTATATGGATCGTGAAAATGGCACAAAATTGACTCTGCCAAAAAGACTAACATACAATATAACTTAAGCCATGTGTTTTGTGTAATTAAGTCTAACCACTTGCATTTAACATGCCAGGAAACCAATATGGACGTTATAAACAATATTTTCTTCTCTTTAAATTCACGTTCCAGAGTCAGATCGTCCCACTATGGGCCCACTGTCCTCACTGAGACTTGTCATCCCAAATAATAAGCATGTATAACAGTGGGTATCTAGAAAGATGTGATCCTTTTTACATGTGATTGTTTCACGTTTTTTCCTCACAGCAAATCCAGAGCCGGTGCTCCCTTCACCTCTCCATCCATCCATCTATGACCTGGAAATCTCCATCAGCTACAGGAAGAGAGAAATGCTGAAGACACAGTTGTCCAGCGCCCGTCTGCAGCTGCACTACCAGCAAGAGGCTCCTGAACTCAGCGCCCATTCTCTCTGCTTCCCCACTACTGACGGCCTGCTGGACCACAAACAGGTGCAACATAACTCTGGCTGGTAGTTTTGTGTGGTCATTAAAGACAACTCCACCCTAAAAACACTTTAACATTGTTAAATATTGCTATTGGTGATGGACATTGCATTCCTTGGCCCATTTTTTTTTCTATAGTTAACTGGCCAAATATAAACATCACGTCACATCAAGATACTTCCAGCACAGCTACAATAGAGTTTAATAGCAGGAAAAAATATTGCTATCTATATCAACAGTAAACATCAGGTTTTGGTGTCAGTTCCTCAGAATCAAAGAACAAGGGCTTCTTTCTAACTATGGAAAAGAACTAATACAGGAAGAAATCCGTCACAGAATAGGAAGAAATACCAATTTCAGCCTCAATAGACCATAATGCAGTTAAACCACAAGTTGCATTTTGAGCAAGGGGCCCATTGTTTGTTTTCCTGACTGGACAAATTCTCACTCTCTTGCTCTTACCATGCTGTGGGTTATGCATGGTAAGTGAGTATGCATGCAGGGCAAGAGAGCAATTTCTCTCGCCCTGCATGCATAGCCCACAGCGGAGTGCAGCAAGCTCACGCCTGTTCTCTGGGGGTTTGTCGAAAATATTTGTGGGAAAGACTTGAACTGAAACTGAAACTGAAGCAGAAGTAGACAAGGCAGGTTGAGGGAAAGTAGATGCACCAAAAACAGTACATTGCAACACTTGACAAAATAACTGGAATGCATTGAACATCACAGATTGGGGTTATAACAGTGAAACGGATGTTGGGATTTTCCTTTAAAGTTGACATATATTGCTGTGCATCTTCAGTGTACGACACTGATGTTTTAACAAAGCTTTTGACTTAAAAAAGGGAAGAGTTTTTCTCATCACAACCTCCTCTCCACCAGATCGATTACACCAACCGCATCCTTCACAGCATCCAGAGAGGTCTGCTCCTGGAGGTACAAGACACCGGTATCTATGCCTGCAGGCAGGACAGGTGCCATGTGTTTGCCGGTACTAGTGACCCCAGTGTGGCTCACCCAGACCCGAGGAAGCTGCCCCAAAATACCATGGTGGAGCTCCTTAGCTTTGAGAAGTATGTGAACGGTAGGTGTGGATCTCTTCCCTTTTAAATATATAATAAAGTTATTATCTATGTGCATAAAACTACTGATTTACATTTGTGAAATCTCTTCCCAAGAGGTGATTCATAAATAGAAAAAGGGTTATTACTGTTACAAAGGCTAGGCTATCAGAAAATAGAGCACACAAAAGATGAGTCACATCCGTGAACCTTGAAGCTTTTTCCTGAAGCCATCATTATGTTTACAGTACAAAGTTAATGGTTTGACCTGTTTTGCGTTTCAGAGCTTAAGCAGTTTAGGGAGAACAAGGGCGGCTCTCCTGACTACACCATCAACATGTGCTTCGGAGAGAAGTTTCCCGATGGAAAACCGCTGGAGAAGAAGCTTATTGTAGTCAAGGTACCACTCCTGCCTTATCTCCCGAGAGCTTCACCTCGCAGACACATAGGGGTTGAGCTTCCTTCAAATATGCAGTTTAATTGCTGTAAAATCTAGACACTCAGTGCAGTTTTTCATCATTACCTCTGTCGTTCTCCACCTCATCTCTCTCTCTTTGCCACTCACCTCTTTCTCTCCCTCTCCTCCTCTAGGTGGTTCCTCTGATCTGTCGACACTTTCATGAGATGGCCCAGTTGGAGGGGGCGTCGTCTCTTCACAGCGCCAACGTCAGCCTGCAGATCTCGCATAACAGCCTCTATGATCTCATTAACTCGGTCTTTAGTCTGCCAACAGTTGAGGAATCAGCACAGGCTGCTGGACACTTTTAAACCAAATCCTGTATATTCATCTCTCATTTTCTTCTACTGGGCCTTTTTAAAACCACCTATGGGTGTGCCACATCTCTCTCTCGCCCCAGGCCTAGCTAAATGACTAGCTAATTCTGTGACTGTGGGAGCTGAAGCAATGAACAGAATTAGTGGTTACCACACTACTAGTGTGAAGTGTGCCTTGATTGATTTTGGGCTGGAATTATGTCTTCCGTTTTGCACTCCTCTCCTTATGTTTACTTTATTCATTATTTTCTAACAGCAGTGTCAAAGTAAGTATTAGGCAAGGCATTTTTTTAATGTTTGCACTTATATGTAGATATGGAATTGTCCACTATTGGACTGGTATGTTACTTGACTGAGGTTGTCAGATGCCACTGGTCTTGCATCAGAATAAACTTTTATACAATATGATTACATTGTAAATATCAAATCATCTCCTAAAAATATAATGTATGATTCAATTGAGCTGTTCATCTATTCTCTCTCAAGCGATCCGTTTATATATTTTTTTATTTTTTGTGATCACACTTTTGTGAGTTGTAAACTGTACATAGCTTGCAAAGTTAGTGAATCACTGTGTCATAGATTTGTATTTATGTGTCATACAGCATGTGTGGTTGATTGTATTTTGCACTAAGGAGCTCCGTTTTCCATTCCTCGGTCAAACTGTTAACCATTTCTGTACTTTGCTGGTGATCTTGCCACTTTAACACTGAATGAACTGCACTCTAGCATTGATAGGATTCCAAATAAACTGTTTAACTCTTGAATCTCACCTGAACTGTGTGTTTACTACTCCTATACATTTAGCTGCTATGTATGGCTCATTAATGCTGTAAAGTAATATTATACAGTAGATGTATCCACATCAACTAAATTAAGCTTAAGATAAAAAAGACAGTAACACAGCAGTTACCAAGGAACAATAAGGAACAAATCAGGAACAAACTGCAAGTAAACAAATAATTAACAAGTAGTTCCTGAATAACACTTAATAAAGTACTAATGATAAGTTACTTAACATCAGACTGTTAGATACCATGTTAATGAACTAGTGTCTCAAGATTAGTTCCTGGATATCCGTGAATCTGCTGACCACTTAGTGAAGAAGTGCATCATACTGAGTGGTTACTGGTAATGCATCATTACTGGTATTGCATCATCCACCGTATTGTAAATTGTTACCAATAAGACAAAGCACCACTATATTATATATTGCTTACTATTTGTTTATACTGTTATTATACCTAATTTCTGTGGTGAATCCTGATAATCACACGTCATTGTCACTATCAATCCAGAGATTGTAACCAAAATATGCTGTGCAGGTATCTGAACAGCATCTTCACATGCATCCATGACCACCACAGTGGTCATAAAACCAGTGGTCTGCGCAGATCAGAGTAGATCTGCACAGACTTTTACAGCTGTCTTTATATGTAGCACCCTACAGGCTGTTGCAGGGACGTTTAACCCATAGCACTCTTGCTGTATGAGCTGGCCTGTCAGATGGTCACTGTGATAGAGGAGCGGGTCACTGAGCAAATCATTAGCAAGTTTTCAAGTCAAAACAAGCTTTGATACAGATAAGGCCACTTTACTGTAAAATACAAAAGTCAGGGAGGTACAGGATTTAGCTGATTGGTGTTAATCTGTTAGAGTTAAAGCAAAATGTTCAAGAGATCCAATAATGAAACCAACTTGTGAGGGAATGTCCTTGGAGGAGCTCTCCCTATCCAGCTCTTAGACTGTAGCTTCAAGTTCATTAATCACATTATTTAATGATAATCCAAAAAGAAAGGAAGACAAAGATCATTATTTTTTATTAAAACATTGTCCCAGAAAAACATATTTACAAATGATCAAGCAGAGCCTCTGTTTTCAATCTGCCATGGCTCAGTTTGAAACGGTAACACCAAAGAGATCAGGTGGTAACAGGCGGAGAAACTCCAGCAGTAGATGTAATAACACGCATCATTCTGATTCTGATGGAAATGGAGTCTCTCCACAGCAGTGTTATTAATTCAATCAAATGTTACCAGTTCAAGCCCCCTTAATCCTTAAAGCAGCAACCAGTTAACAGGACAGAATATGAGCAAAGAAGAACTGAATTAAATTGGGACAAATCCTATTCATCATCTATGATTTATTATCATTTTGTGTTCCCTCTTTGAAACACCTGGCCTATTTGATCAAGTAAATGAAGAAAAATGCAACAAACAATAAAATACATTCAGATAAACATGAGCACCTGTTATCAAATCCTTACACTCCTACACCTCCATTTCAGAAAGCCCAATAAATTCCAATGACAAAGTCCAAGGCGAGTCCAACCACCCCCTACTGAGTCTCTACTGCAGGCACACATGCTATAGACACACGGAAACGGTGAACCAGCAGAGATGAGTTTTTCTGCACACTTCAACTTAAGTTTAAGAGGGCCAATGAGGATTAGTGAAAGACATCACAGAGTCAGGTTTAACTTAAAGATAAAATGACAAAGCAGTCACATTCAGATCACAATTAAATACTGCAGACAGAGATTTAATGGAAGGATTGTTAAAATGTCCCCAACTAAAGGCATGTGTTCCTATCATACCTTCTACATTGGACAGAGCTGTGGCTTTCTGGGTGTGTCTAAACTATAAATTGATCTGATATAACCTTGCAACTATGGGATTATCAAGTATAAGACTTTGCCAAATTGTGTTAGGAGTTACATTAGTCATTGCACATGTGGTATGACAGGAAATGTTTTGTAATCATACAAAATTATGAGAGCACCAAGCTGGACAGCAACAAAATCTAGACTTGAAACATATTGTTTGCATGAAAGTGAGGTTGTAACTCATTGAGCAATAAAAAACTAATTCTGTCATACAATCCCTTCTACCCAGACTCCAAAATATAATCAAAGCTATACTACACTCTGGGCATATATTGGCTTAATCAAGTATCTGCTGTTTGAAAACAGAATGCCCCCAACACAAATTAGGTTATACTTATTTAGGGAAGCAGAGTCTGATGGTTTTTATTTTTCCCCAGATTGGCACAAGAACAAAATAACCCCTTGCCACCTGTAAATTTCAATCACAAGCTGATAAACTTCTTACAAGTTTTGGAATCTCAACATTACACTTTTTTAGGAAAACAAGCAGGTCCAAAGAGACAAGTCTATTATTTGAGAAGAGTGGGCCCATTATTCATTTCACACTTCTGAGCTAAAATCAATTGTACTATGCTGGACCTCAATCATTTCTGCTATGCTCCAACAATGTTCCACAATTCATTGTGGATGGTTAATCATCAGGCCATCAGAATACAGCTTAGCTCAGTAGTCCAAAAAGGGTTTGTTAAGTCACTTAATGTTACGCTAAACCTTAGCTCATTAGACAGTAGACACTGATATCAGAGATGTGGAAGACAGACAACAGAGGCATTTCAAAATACAAAACATAAACCAATCAACTTTATAAACGAGAACCATTCATTTCAATCATTCGCAACAGGAAACCAAGCTGAAAGGAACATACAACTGGATATATCAAATCTATATTATTTACAACCAAATCTAAAATTGTTTATTACTCTTCCTATAGTTTTTCTACAAAAAATTGCATAACAGTGTCTTTCCTCAATGTGACAAGCTCCTTAAATATGCAAATCTCAGCATATTTGTATGCCACTTCTTAACCAACAAAATGAGGTTTGCCACTGATAAATACCCCTTCCCTCCCACAAAAACAAAAAGGCCATAGAAAACTAAAAGCCCACACTGCATCCTCCCAGACATTATGCCTGTGGAGAAAGCTACCTGATTTATCACTCAATGAGAGGGTCTTTGAGATCTGCCTCTTTAAGACACAACCTCTGGATCTCTCATCGAGTTTCTGAGCTGTACTACACAAAGACTGGTGCTTGGCAGTGACAGTCCAAGAGCAAGACACCACTGGGTGCTCTTCAAGTGATCAACAAAAAATTGTTTTCCACAAATTTGCATGAAAAAAAAAAAAAAAACTAGACATAACAGAAAATGCCCCCAACTCCACCTCAAAGCAGTGAACAAAAAAACAACAACATAATGCTATAGATTGGGTATATCAGAGCATCTGAGTCCACACCCGATGGTATGATCCAGTCAAAGTAAAACACAGATGAGTATGGCTGAGTGTTTGGGATGGGTGTGGCTGTTCTCGCCCGTGTTTCCTTCACCCTTAGGGGCTCTCAGAGTCTTTCATGGCCTCAGTCTGTCCCTCCTGTGCCTTCTCTAAATCCTCTCCTTTCTTGTGTTTCCTGGCGTGCTTGTATTTGTCCACGTAGGCTTTGACCAGATTGGCCACCTTCACTGGGTTGATCTCCCCGCTCTTGCTGTGGCATACCTAATGAGCACAGACAGGAAAATGACATGCAGATTACTCAAGGAAAACATTCAAATGACTACCTGAGACAGAGAAATGGCCCAGGCTATTTGTCAAAAAAATACTGCGCTCAAATGTGGGGCCAATTTGAGTACCTTTAAGGGCGCTTTCACACCTGCCGTGTGTTGAGCAGTTTAATCAAATTCTGCAGTGTTTGCCCCCACCCCGGTGCGATTCGCTTGGGCAGGTGAGAACGGCCTAACTGAACTCTGGTGCAGACCAACCAAGCGCTCCCTGATCCGCATGAGAGAGCCAGTCTCTTTCCAAGTCAACCGGATCATTTTAAATGAGAAAACAATTTGGTCACAACGCTGCCATTGTGGGTTTATTGTATAGTAATTTATTGTTGTTGTTGTTGCCAGGAACAGTTTAATCTGCTCATTGGTAAAACTGATAAGCTTTAGCCTATCTCACTCATCTTCCTTGTAAAGCAGTTAACAGGTCATGATAACAACGTTGCATCACTTCCAGTTCCAGCCTTCTTCGCTGACATCTGCACCAGATGGAACGTATGCATCAATACATTATTTACAATCGCTGATGTTCAGCAGTAACCAAAAAACAAAAGAACACCATAGGATGATCACTAGCAGTGTCCAAAACTAACTTTTAGGCTCACATACCAAGGGCTGGAAAACTAAACAAAACAAAAAAAACCTGCCAAGAACATATTCTACCAGCCAAAATCATTAATATACATAGGACCTATATTCCATACAAATGTGTCATTCTACCCATTTTCAGTGCCATTTCATCTATAGAATCAGATACTGCATTCAAAAATTGCTCACTCATACAATGGCTCAAACGTTAAAGCACATACCATTAAGGTGAAGTCCTAATCGCAGCAGCACGCGTTAAAATCCAGCTTGTGCCCTTTGCTGCATGCCATCCGTTCTCTCTGATTACTGATTTATCCACCAAAGATAAGGTAAATAAGAAGGTAAATTCAGACCCAGATCACTGTCATCAGTGTGAGAGCAACATAGGGCTCCATATACTGTTGTGTATAAACCCCTTAAGTAGTAAATTCCTGACCAATGCACAAGAGACATTTGAAAGCACTTGGCTTTTGTTTACAAATTTTATTTCGCTTGGCTTGGAGTAGTGTGAAATCCAATCAGATCAACTGAAAAAAACAAACAGTTTATCAATGTCACTCTGGTTCGGACTAGGCAAACAAACTATAAGGTAAGAAAGCGTCCTCAGTATATTGGGGAAACGTATAACCCACCTTCTGGACAGCCTTGCGTAGAATCTCTTTGTATTCATCCTTGCTGATATCTCTCTTCTGGTAGAAAGGCTTGATGGCTAGCTTCACCTCCTCTATAGCCCTCTCTTGCATGTGCAGCTTCTTCAGATACTGCTGGTAGGATTAAAACATCACTCATGTCATTATTTAACCTCAGACAACAGAGGCACCAATTATAGCAGAATATTTATACATTTATGCTACATACATTCATGCTTTACATTCATACATTTATGTTTTATGTCAACCTGTAACACTACATATGAGCTATATATTCTATACATCTCAACAGATGGCATGGCACTGATCCAGATATCCAATTCAGAGCTGAATCATCTGAAAGCCTGCCTCACCTTGTCTTTCCTGGACAGATCCCCATCCTCTGCCTCACCAGACTCTCCCTGCCCGGTGGTGGATGTCCCTTCAAGAGGTACGCCATCACAGTTGGAGGACGTACTAAGGGGACCAGCACCGCCCCTCTTGGAGGGGTCACTAACAGGGACAGCTCCTGGGATGTCCTATGAGAGTCAAGAGGGTTTGTATTTGAGATAAGAAAATTCAGACTAAAGGAAGTTTTTAAATATTGAGTTTCAGAGTATCATATGAAAATCACAATGAATAACTGCAAACCTGCACCTATTTATCATATTAAAATGATACCAAGCACTCATTCTGGGTTCAGTGATTTCACCATCAACAACTGAGACAACAATTTTCATTTCCACAGATTAACAGGCTTTTACTTTCGTTTACTCTGAAAATGCTCCAGTATAAGTTTCAAGTTTCAATTCAAGTTTCTATCACGTGACTTGAATCAGATAATACATTACCTTTCTCTGGGTAAAGACTGCCACCCTCTGGTCGTTTAAAGTCATGGAAGGCACAGAGGGCTTCTGAAAATACTTGAGGCTGGAAATACTAGGGTGGTTCTGCAGTGACAAGTGGCTTAGTCCTACCTGACTGACTGAGGAAGAGGGTCTGCGAGCTCCTTCTTGCTTCAGCTTCAGTTTATACAGAGCCAGCTCTGAGTGAGGAAAGACAAAGGCATATTCAAAAAGACTTTAGTTGACAGCCAGATGTAAAACACTTCTTTGATCTCTGCCTTCTTGGTAAAATGTCAAGATAAAGTATTCCAACTCTTTGGTCTTGAACTGTGTGTGTGTCAATCAAAAAAAAGACAACCAAAATAATACATTGTGTGTTTATTGGTGTAATGTTTGTTAGTGGAAAGCCAACCAAGTGGTGTGGCGCCATCTAGTGGTAATACTCACTACTTGCAGATTTCTCTGGTTGAGGCCCCTCAGGCTCCTGTATGTTCCAGGTAACCCTCTTCACTGGAGGCTTGGATTTGGCTCCAGCTATGGCCAACACCTGCTCTACCTCATTCTTCACCTCCTCCCCTTCCTTCTCCTGTTTGACAGTGGCACCACTTCCCTCTGGCTTCTCAGACTTCACAAAGTCCAGGCTGTCTAGCATCACATCAACATTGAAGTCATCATCAGAGTCTGAGGGTTGCTCAACTTCCTGCTTTACAGGGGCCGTCAACAGAACAGTGGTTGGTTGTTCTGCGGGGGCCAATGATACTGGTGGAGACTGACAGATTGCCCCCTGGAGACTGTCTGCTGCGACAGGTGTGGATATGGAAGGAGAGGGCTGAGAGGTCACTGTTGAAAATGAGGCGACATTAGGGGGTGAGTGATGGCACAACTCTGGGGAAGCTGGCTCAGATTTAATTGTGACAATTTCACAAGTCTCAATTTTGATGGGGGCCAGTTGCTCTTTTTTGATCTCCTTCTCTTCTATACCTTTGACTGCCACTGGAAAAGGCGGTTCAATTTCTTCTTTCTTGATTGGTTTAATACTTGGAGAGTCTTCAAACATATCAAGAGATGGTAGTTTTTCTTTCTTAATTTCTTTGACAACCTCTGGCTCTTTAACCAGTTTTGCTGTTGAGGCCTGGCTCTCTGCCCTGAGGTCTTTGCTTTCCTTTTTAACCTCAGAGACAGAACTACAGGAGGGTATCTCCTGTTTTTTCACTCTAGCATCTTTATCCTCTTTGAGGGAGCTTCGAGAGAGATCCTTCTCTTTCTTCTTGTCTCTTAATTGCTTTGCGTCTTTAGAGGATGAAATAGAGGACCCTGGTGCCTTCTGTGAACTCTTGGATGATCCTTCTTCTTTCCTCCGCTCTTTTGAACTGGATCTGGACCTGTGTCTCTTTTTGTCTTTTGATCTGGACTCAACCTTGTCTCTGGAGTGGGAGGAAGATGATGGCTGTGATCGTGTGTGATCTTTCCTCCTCTCCCTGGATCTAGATCTGGACCGGGAGCATGATTTTGATCGCGATTTTGAACGAGACCGGCCGCGTCTCTTGTCCTTTGATAGCCGACCTCTATCGCTGTCTCTCCCTCTATCGCTGTCTCTCCCTCTATCACGGTCGCTCCCTCTGCCATCATTCCTCTCCCTGCTCCCACGCTTATGCTTCTTCCTCCTCGATCGCTCTCTGCTGCTAGAGCTGGAGCCAGACCTAAAATCAGTAATGATAGTTAAAACCCTTAAAGGATAAGGCCGGTGTTTTTTAATGCATTGCTTACCGTCAACAAATCCTATGAAAATAACAAAATCAGCAATGCGTTTGCTCTACTCCCGTTACTTTCTGACTTCCTACGTACCGTTTTTAGCCGTCAACCCGGAAGTAATTGGCTCCAATTGTAAGCTAAAAACCTTGAAATACAGCTCACAAAGACACAGTTTCAATTTTAAAAATCGCTAACGGTTACCACAAAAAGTCAGACTGTTGTAGTTACTACCAAATCAAATTCAAATGGGAACAAATTCTTCATTACGCTGGGGACTATTTTCAGTGCTATGGAACTACTTTCCTGAGATCGCAAAGTGTTTACAGCCGGCTTATTAAATTGTTTGAGGACTAAGTCGGCTGGCCCGGTGCATCGTGATGATGAAATATGCTGCCCAGAGCAACGTCATGGGTCTTTGACGTGTTTTTAATCGTTTTTTTAATACAATGGAGTTTTATGGCTGCATTGGGCACCGGCTACATGGACGAGATTTGCTGGCAAAACAAAATCATTGCTGATTTTGTTATTTTCATAGGATTTGTTGTCGGTAAGCAATGCATTAAAAAACACGGGCCTTATCCTTTAACATAAAGAATCTATTTGCTCCTCAGTACAGGTCTAAGAATCCAAAACACATGCTACATGGGATATTAGGCAAATGATAGTGTAAATGACATGTTTACCTGGATCGTCTCCTGTCTCTGGATCGTGACTGTGACCGCCGCCTCTTCCTGCGTGACCTATCAGAAGAATCAGACTGGGAGCTGTCTGAGGGGGAGCGTGCCCTCCTCCTCTCTCTGGACCTTGACCGCCTGGAGCTCCTCTCTCTGTCCTTGTCCCCTCCTCTCCTCCTGCCTTCCTGGCCTGAGCCATGTTGGTCTCCTCTCCTGCCTCTGCCTGTCTCTGAACTGCTAGAGCTAGAGCGACGCTCCTTAGGTGACCCACCTCTTTTGGAGGTTTTCTTTCCACAGTCCAAGTCCCTTGCTGGGGACTTGGACCTGTTAGGACTGTCCCTAGGCTCAGATTTGATCTTTTGTTTCTTCTTGGTGGGAGCTGAGCTGGATGTTGATGAATCTCTCTTATGGATAGAGGGGGTCCTGTTGGGAGTTTGGACATTCTGCCCACCCTCCTCCCCTGGATTCTCTCTCTCAGTCTTTACAGGAACCCGGCTGTGAGGAAGAGGTGGTGTGGATTCTGGTGTCTCTGATTTCAAAGGATGTTTTACGCTGCGACCACACCTTTCATCTTCCCTAGCATCAGCTAACTCTGGTTCTTTCTTAACTTTAGTGTCAGGTAATGCTGTTTTTTTTTCAACCTTAACATTGGCTAATCCTGGTTCTTTTTCAACTGTGTCACATTCTCCTGAGCCTCGGTCCTCCTGTGATGCATTCTCCTGAGCTCTGGCCCTCCTTGGTTCCTCCTGTGAGATCTTAATCTCCTGTGTCTCAGCTTTCACAAGAACCAAGCGCTGCTTGCTTTGCTCTAAACCTTGCTTGCGTCCTAGACCAGGAGTCATCCCCTCAGATGTTGCATGTTGGGAGTTCCTGTCCAGACTCTCGCTCTCGGCTTCACTGTCTGAGCTGTTGGACTCCGATAGAGTGGGATGAAAGGGGTCATAGATATCAGTGGCCTCCTTCTCCTTTTTTACCAGCGTACGTGAGGCCAGCAGCAGCTGTTTATCCCTGCGCTGCTGTCTCTTTCTTGTCTCCTCTTCCTCTGCACTCCAGTGTTCCTGTGTGCTCCCTCCAGCAACTGTGGACGACGCATTGCTCAGCCGCCGTGACTGCCATGAGTTCCCACTGGAGTTAATGCGGAAGCTCACTGTTGATGATGATGATGAGGAAAAACATGGCTGGTTGGCTGGAGAGCCAGTGGAGGAGGAGGAAGAGGAGAATGAGTTGGAGAAGGCTGATGAAGAACCTGCTCTGTCAGGCCTGTGCCTCTGGGCCTGACCTTCAGCCCTGCCTTGCTGCTGGTCTGCACTTTGCTGTCTACCTTTGTCCCCAGCAAGGCTATTCATGCCTGTTTCAGGCATGCCATTACTACTACCACCAGCACTGGCAGCAGCATTACTACGGGTTCCCCTACTATTTCTACTATTACTATCACTACTGCCATCTTGACTGGTGCCACCATTCGTGATACCACTGCTCTCCCGTTTTATTTTTGGTATCCTAGGTAGCACGCCTACATCCACCCACACAGGTTTTGCAGGTGCCTTTTTAGGTTGGGACTGTGGTGGTGCCGTCGCTTTGCTCTTGGAGCGCGAGTCTGAGATGGGGTGGATAGAAGAGGAGGTGGTCCCTCTGTGGGATCCACAGGGGGCACCAACTCCATTGGTTCCCCGGTGGATATGTCCAGAAGAGGGGCTCGGTCTGTGGGGGTGAGGGGGCTTCAAGCGAGGATGACCTAGGGGTGGTAAATGAGAATGGGGAGCTGGATGGGTGTGGTTGGGCTGGGAGGGGGCGAATGGGGCCAGGCAAGGAGAGCTCTGGGAGGAAGGAGGTCTGTTCAGGGGGCTACAAGAGGATCCTGGTAGGTCTCCGTTATGGTGGAGAGGCAGAGAGCTGTCTCCTGGGTTGGGTGACATCCCTGGGTTGACAAGAGTGCTGGTTTCTCCTGAGCTGCTGCTTCTGCTGCTACCCGGCTTCAATGCAGGTGACATACTCACTGTAACACAACAAATTTGAGGATACATCGATCAAGAGCGGCAAATACTGTACTACCAAAAATCAAGGCAAATATGATCTGAAAAGTTTTCCAGTGTATTAAAACAAAGAGGGAAAGGTGATTCCATTCATCCAGTCTTGTTTGAAAGTGTTGACTTTCAGCAGTCACACTTCAGGCTTGATACAACATAAATGTTCACTTCAAGAAGAACAAACAAGGCTTTATTTTCCTAAGGTAAAGGTGCCGGGTCGGTAAAATGAGAGATGATGAAAAGATGTGTCTGATGTGAAAGAGGTGCTGGCTCATCCCACTACAGTTTCTAGGTATGTGGAAGAATGAGCGACAGAGCTCAGACAAGTATAATGTCTATTGTAACAGAGATCATAACAAAGTGTGGTTACGCTATCACAACAGACTTTTGGACAGATGCATATAGAAAGACCTACATCTCTGCTGTCTTGCACTACATTAACAAGGAATATGAGCTGGTGTCCAGAGTCCTTTTCACAGCTCCATTTGATGCAGAAACAAAAACAAGTGACAGCATTTGTGCCCTTTTATAGACCCCGCTTGTATGTGGAAAATGTCGGTATTTGTGACAAGACAATTTTGAACACAATCAACTATCATGTTGGCACAAACTAGGAAAATAAGGCCAATGTTGAAAAAATCCTCTCTTCTTATTGTTAGGGATAAAACCTCTGATCTAACTGACTCAAATGACTTCCAATTCAGTGCTTCAAATGAGTTGTAGAATGTTTTAAACACTTAAATGCAAAGTGAATGTATTAGATGCAGTTGTCTTATTACCTCCGCCAAGGAGGTTATGTTTTAGGTGCAGTTTGTTTGTCTGTTTGTCTTTTAGCAGGATTGCGGAAAAACTACTGGCCCGATTTTCATGAAACTTCGTGGAAGGGTGTAGCATGGGCCATGGAAGAATCCATTACATTTTGGAGCGGATCCGAACAAGCAATAATAGCATGAACCTTGGCGGAGGTCTGCGCTCTCCGAGGGCCCTTCTAGTTAATTAGTCTAAACATTGCATTCATTCATTCGATGCACATTAGGATGCAAAAGAGGTTTTTGAAAACATGTAATTTTGACATTGCAAGCTGGCAGGCAGGATCAGGTGCATGAAATTTCACTGGAGTTTGAACGGCAGTCGATTTAGAAAAATGCCAATTTTACAATCATATTTAAACTACATTGGTGAGATTTAAAAAAAAAACAAAAAAACAGACACACTTACTTGGCTTTGTAGCCTTGAGGGACCCGTCCCTGTTGATGACCACATCAGAGCTGTCCATCAAGAGCATGCTCTGTCCTGATAGGATGCTCCCCAACAGGTCAGGCACAGGAGTTGCCTCCACAACACCTCCTGACTGGGGGACGCCCACGCCCCTCCTAGTATGCCATAGCAAAATAAAACATTTAATTAGACTAGCCATAATTCTCAAGCATGCACCAAAATTAGATACCATGTTGACAACAACAAAGCTCACTCCACTGATGATACTGAACGTATCATGTCAGGCCAATGGGAGGAGCGATAAAAGAGGGACGTTACCTGGAGAGGCTGGCTGTGATTGGTCGAGCTACAGGCTGATGAGAGCGAAGGGCGGAGTGAGAGATGCCTCGTCTCTTGGCCTCCAGCAGTGATGTGACCTGGACCTGCTGCTCCTCGTCCTCACTGGTCAAGTCAATACCAACAACGTTCAGTTTGACTGGTAGCTGCTTGGCAGTAGATATGTGCTCAACTAGTTTATAAAAAAAACTAACAATTATACACATTTGAGACTTAAATGCATATTGTCCACACAGGTATTAGATACTTAAATGGTGGATAGTGATAACCAAATAATGACTAATATGAACATGTCTTCATACCCATCAAGTAGAAAAGGTGGGAAACCGTATAACGCACAAAACAAGAAATTCATTTGCTAGAAATAGTGCTATATTTGTGCCTATATTTGTATTAATGTATTACTTTGAAGTGCTTATATTTGTTAGCACTACTGCTAGCAAATAGATCACTTGTTTTCTGCATTATACGGTTTCCCACCTTTTCTACTTTATGTTCTCTGACCCATTGGGAACCGACTTTTCCACTGCCTTTTTATGTGGATTCATACCCATCAACAAATGGATCCAGGTCGAATGGATCTCCGTAGACAGAGAGGGAGGCAGCGCCTATGTCAGCGCGCATGCTTCCCAGATTGTGCTCCGAGGGCCGGTACACTGTGGGGAGGGATGAACCCTTCTTGGGCTTTGCAATCCCAAGGCTACGAGCAATACGGTCACGGGGTGTTGCTTGCTTTTTCACCACCTAGTGGGAACACCAAAACAGAGGCAGAGAGTGTAAACAATTTATATCAAAAGAAAAAGCCTTTTATGACTCAAAGTGAAATTAACAGTGCATTGCTCAGATTCAGCTTGAAATATATCCAGTAAAACAATCAAAACCAACATTTTAAAATCTCAGACTGCGGTTAGACAGACTCACCAGTTTTCTTCTGGATTTTGTTCTCCTGACTCTCCGTTTCCGCCTCCTGACTCCTGTGCTTGCTGCTTTGCCTTTAGCTGAGGAGGTCTTCTTGCTTTTGCCTTTTCTGCGCCTTGCTGCACAAACAATCACAAAGTAAACCCTCATCACAAACACATCATTATTCAGACCTCATAGCTATGTGTTTATGAGAGTGTTTATCATTCCACTGTTTCTGTATACATGTGTGTGTTTTTCCCTCAACCGATCTTGGAATTTGTGGTGTGTTTTATGTGTGTGTGTGTGTGTGCCTTGCCTGTCCTGCGCCGGCGGCTAGATGTGGCACGAGGTGTGAGGTCCCGTATGTACACAGCCGTGTTGAGCCCAGCCACCACGGCGTTAATAGTCTCATCCAGCCAAGTGGACTGCATCAGATACCTGGGAGCAAACTGGCAAGAGAAACTTTGCATCACTCTACAGATCCACAGAGTTTCACACACACCAGTCTGGTCGGAACATAACTCCCACACGTGCATTACTCATCTCACACAACTGTTATGATTACCAGTCAAGGCAAACAAATGTCAGAAACATATATGCCATAATTTCTCTCAGCAGCTTCAAAAATGTTACCCAAAACCAACAAGCAATTAATGAGTCACAAATGCCATCCGTAAAACTAATCTGCACAACAATAAACTTCAAGAAATTAGTCTGCAGGGCCCAACCTTGAAGTGCAAAGGCATATGCTGTGGTAGAGTGTTGTGAAAGAAGCCAAGACAGAAGCGTCACGCCTCATGCCAAACCTGTGCCGTGCGTGCCTGCGTGATGCGATGGCGGTTGACGTTAGCGCGAACCCTCTCGCTCTGTTGGGTTCGGGCGATAGCTCTGGTGGGTCCGGCCGCTGAGGACCGGGAGCGACTGGTGGTGGGACGGGCGCGAGAAGAGAGGCTCTCTGGCTCACTCAGCTCCTCTGCTGAACCCCCTGAGTCAGGAAGATTGAATTGACTGACTTGTGAAAGGATGCTTGTGAGTTCAGACAATGCATTGAGTTCTTGAGTACTGTAATTTGTAATGCAGATTTTGTACTGAATGACGCTGTGAGTAATTCTGTAGTTTATATGAAAAAAAAAAAAAAATTCTAACAATTCACCAATTTCAACTATGCAATTGATATTACAAATATTTGTCAGATTTTGCTTTTTTCTCCTTCAAAAGACTTCTGGTTGCCTGATTCCAATAACTTTTTTGAGTAAGTAATAATGCACAAGACTTACTTGAATGACGGTTGTTAGCTTCGCACTCAGGGCAGAACCATTCCTCTACAGGAACAGCATCCAGAGGTGGTGTGAGACACTCCATATGGTACCTACCATGACACAAAAAGGCAGAGTAAATTTCTCCACAGATGCCAAGGGCACTGAGACAACAGGCTTTGTAAAGACTCTAAAACTAACTTTGACAAAGTGAGCTGTTCCGAACTCAGCTTTCACAGCACAAGCTCAAATGGGACAATTAGCGGCATAATATCCATCTCACCCAGCGTCACAGCCGTCACACAGCAGGAGGCGGTCCTCGCGGTCACTGCCCCCACACACCTCACAGCTGGTCTGCTCCAGGTCCAGATCTACCACTTCCTCCTGACCTTCCTTCACAGGCTTCTGCACTGTGATCTGAATGAAGCCGTCACCACAGATATCGCACACAAGCAATTACTCAAGAGGATGGAAATATATAAAGTGTAAAAGCGCTTGGACAAATAAAGGCTAAATAAAATATAAAACTGAAGTTTAAAAACAAAAAAGAAACAAATAGGTATGTAACTGAAGAATTAATGCACTCACCATCTTCTGCACTTTGCCTCCATAACACTTCCTTAGGTATATGTTGCTGAAGACAATACGGTCTACAGGACATGAGTTTGCATTCTAAATAGTGGAGAAGAAAAATAGAATTGGAATTGAAGCATTCTGATTTCTCTTCCACTGTTGATATTTAAATATAGTACATACATATCAAAGGATATTAAACATATTAAAGGACACAAAATGTTCTCTAACAGTGCGCTTGCTCCTTCGACTCCATCAACCTGAAGTCAGACCCACCTTGGACCACTCCAGGATGCAGTCGAGACAGAAGTAGTGCTCACAGCTCTCTGGTGTGGCCACAGGTTGGCTGCTGAATGAGTTCAGGCAGATGGGACACTTCTCTGCGTCGTCGTCTGAGCTCAACCCTGCGAGGTCAGCAGAGGTTCCCCCCGCTGCCGCCTCCATGGCCTTACCATCCTCCTCCTCTTCATCTGAGAAAAGCAGGTAGAAAGATATCGTGTGTGTGTTATACATTTGAAATAGCTGAAATAATATCTTGGAGTTTAGTGATGGTTAGGAAGGTTATAGAAATCCCACTGTTTAAGAGCTCAGGTGCTTGAAATAGAGCAGCAAAGAGGGGAGGAAGATGGATATGTAATGAGCTGTAACATTTTTGAATCAATTGTCATATCGCATCATCCTTTGATCCATAGAAGTTGAGCAAATGATGATCAAACAAAAAAAAGGACCGCACAGTCACAGATTCTCACCATCACTGTCATCCTCCTCATCATCATCTTCCTCTCCATCAAGGTGATCTCCCTCTTCTTCCTCACCACTGTCTGATTCTCCCTCCTCAGAGTCTTCCTCAACATCATCTGAGTCATCTAGGAGAGAAAAAGTGAAAGTAATAGACAGATGATTGGTGAGGTCTTGAGCTCCTAGAGTGTTTGATGTTGTACTCCTTTGACAACCAACGGGAGAAAAAAAAAGTGTGCTTGATAAAAACATTTCCTGATTCATTTGTGAGCTCCTTGTCTACGTGGTGGAGGAAAATACGCTAAACGGACGGAATACCTGAGATGGCCCACACTGCAGCCCTCTTTCCTTTGCTGTGGGATGCATTGTGGTTGATCAGCTCATCCTGGCTGTCGTCTTCATCCATGGCTGACCATCAGAAGGTCGGCAGAGCAATTTCTCTCAGAGCTATTCTCTAGAATGAGAATAGTACATAAAGTTTGGTCAGTACCATGTACAAGGCAAGGTTTTTATAGTGCACTAATTTTAGGGACATCAATGTCACAGATGCAATAGAGCCTAATTCTGGCTCATTTAGAATTAAGTGTGTATGTTACATGTAGGCCAAAACTACTCACCGTTCAAAAGACAGGTGATGAGGGAATGTATTTTCTTGCCAACTTTATGGCACTACAAGATTAAGTTTTGCCTCAGTCCTTAAAGATAGACAAAGCAAAGATCATAATCAGCCACCAGCTAAAACAGAAGTGGCTCTTGAAATTTCCACCAAGGTTTCCTGACTAATCACAACTGACAAAAGAAAAGCGTTATCAGGTTCATGAAGCCAGCAACACTGGGCTTCCCAGGTAGGCAAGGGACGAGAGCAGCTGCTAAACACACTGACTGTGGAGAAACGTGCTACCTAACGTTAGCTAGCCGGGCTGCAGCAGCTGCCTGCAGAGTCTGCTAAGCTTAGGTAAACACTTGTAAACAAAGAAGAAAACCCTGCAACTAACAGACTAGGCTATTTAAAGTAAGCCTCATACAAAATGTGCAAGTAGCGCATATAAACATAGCTAAGCGCTGAATATCATACCGGGCGAACCTGTACTGTTCTTGTTAACGTTATTGTACAAAACGCTAGCAAGCTAACGTTAGCTAATATTAGCGTCAGCCTAGCCTGAGTATTGCTAAATTTAGCTAACGTCAACTGCAGGCTTGTTCGGGATCTGCACTAATGACATTCATAAAATGGGGCGACCCCACCAATTTTCCATTGGGCGCTCATAACGATGATGGCCTATTCAAACGTCCAATGTGTATTTTACACCTACCCTATTTAGTTGTGTGAGGCATGTTTTCAGTGATTTGAAGTCTCCACGGTTGTTGAGTGACACCACCGGCTGGATATGGACGGAAATGGCCGAGCGCATTCAGATGACTGTGACACTCTTAAAGAGACAGCGTCCATTTTTCTGGAATCATTTTTCTATCAGCATTACAACAGATGATCGTGTTTGTCCCACATGCTGGACCTGCTGCGCTTTCCAACTTCACCACAGCAAGCACGCCCACCCGAAAAACAAAATAAAAGTAAAAGCAGGGATGTGACCTTATGATTTGCTGAATGGAGTTCACCCACCTTTTTAGGCTGACTGAAGTTAAGACTTTGATTCATAGTGCACATCATACTAATTAGTATCAAATCGATGTAAGCCCTTTGAGAATATGGTCTTTTAAAATAGCATAAATTAATGCTGAATATATTATTGTTTTTTTGTTTATATTGGTGCTTGTTTGACTTACAGTGAGGTCATATTTTACCCACCTTTTTATTTACCAATATCACTGAAATATGCATCCATTTCGACTTTTTAAAATCTGTCAAGGCCTAAATCTTGAATAGGCCTAGCTTGTCAGTTAAATGTACTGGGATATGTATTGGCATATTGGCACATTGGGACATTTATATACACTTCATTCACTTCTGTCTTCCAAAGTCTGGTGGATTTGGATGAAACATTATAAAGGACTATAACTTTAGTAATGTGCCGAATACAATATCTTATGTAAGAGCCAATGAGACTGTACACATGAGGCACCGGCCCATCACAATATAGTCCACAGCCATCCAGTCTCTGTCGCCCCCTACTGGTGACTGTAAATAGACGAAAACAGCTGTTACATAACACATGGTAATCCTGATTTGCTGCTTTCTATCGTGAGGTAATGTGTATCCTGTCTGTGGACTTTCTCTCTAAATAACCTCACATGGCTGGAAACAGTCAAAAATGGTTCAGAGGAAAAAGCCAGGATAGGCCTAAACCCGAGTAAATAAATTATAGGCCTATAGAATAGGATATGTTATGTGGAGACTATTATACACATGTGAGAACATCATGTTCCCTTGTTGAAACGATTAAATGGAGGTCTATATACTCAATTGTGTTCACTGATTTTTGTGTTTTATATCCTAAATTAATGTGGTATTGTGTTTCTTCATAGTTAACCCGACGAAAATCACTAATATTCCTATAAGGAATATTAGCCTAATTATAGTACCATTATAGTTTTGTGATATTTGTATATCATCCCTTTTATTCACGATTATTATTATGATTATGATGATTATTAACCTATTATTATTATCATTATTATTCTATTGTTGTGAAACTTAAAGGGTTAATTGATTCACAGACTCGCTATCAATTACATTTAAAGTGATATTATTCAAATTCCGTTATATATATTAGAGTTATATATATTAGAGTTGTTCATAATGTTACCTATTGTAAGTGACCACTCCTATGAGAATAGGTAGGCTACATAACTGAGTGATGTCTGTATCATCATCATCATCCTCATCATCAGATCACACTGTCATGCTGCATCCTTGGTACGTGCACAGCCACACTCTCCTCATGGCAACACTGTACACAAGTAAGCCGAGTTCAACCACTTTCAACTGTAGGGGTAGAGGCGTCCTTTCTCAAACCGTCTTAAAACACACTTTGTCCCCCTCTAACGGCAACTGTCGCATCACAAGGTTTATTTAAGGCGAAAGGAACACTTGTCGCGTTGGCATTTGCGATAAATAATCGGCCAGGACGGGAAAGTGTCGACGCTGAAATGGTTCATTCCTAATGTACGACGTGCAAAACTGAACGCGCCGCACCCCAACTATAACTCTAAAAATCTACTAAACTCGCTGGGTGTGCAAAGCCCGCCTCCTGGGTGTTTTTATTCGTCAGTTGTCTTTGATGGGCGGGTCACTTAAGTCCAACTGGGCAACCCACTGGTTATAAATAATGCCAGTTTCTTTTCAATTTGCATAACCAGGTCAGGTTGCAGATGCAGGGGAGTGGGCAGGGTTGGGGTAGTGCAAGTGAACTGAACTTCTGCGTCGGTGTACACTGTATTCCTAAAATGCACCTAACTTTGATAATGAACTATGATTTATTTTTGGAGAAAAAACATTTTCAGTCTTTGGATGCATGGTATACAGGCTCCTGTTGGCGTCAGTACAAGATTTCTTTCTTTAAAAAATCTTCCAAAAGAAAACTTGGGACTGGTAAGTAGCTCCCTTTATCTGCCATAATTCTTTATTCCGTCAATAAGGTGCTGATGCATATATCAAAATTTCTACGATGCAGTATACAAATTGCTTTACAGTTTTTTAGATGTATCCTAATTATTGTCCATTTTGGAACTTGTTCATGACAGGTGAGATTGAAAACATGCCAAATATTTCAGAAAAGCAAATTCATGTAGAATTTTGATATCATGGACCAAGCCAGCTGAAATTTCTAATACTCTAGTTTCGTTCATCATAATTGGGGATGTACGATATTTGGCAACTTAATAAATAAGATCTAGGCTATTTTAAGCTTATATAACTCAGAGCTGTGTATGTTTTTAATCTATCCTAAACATTCTAGCTATAATGACATGAAAAGGAGATACTATTCGCCTACATTTGTCATGTAATTCTGGCTGATTTATTACTGTTTTGTTACACAGTCTTTGTGTGTATTGCTCCACAGATCGTGTTTGGTCGGGTTGGCGCTATAATCTTTGAGATCTAAAAGCAGGTAAGCCACTGACTAACGCACATTGTGCCAGTTCCCAGTTCCACTGTGCGTGTGACAGCGGCTAACCTGGTTTTGGGAAAACCTCTCTCTCACACTTGGCCCGTTCAAGACCAGCCACAGCCGGACAAGGCCCCTTATATCTGCCAGCAGTTCATCATGTCCTATGCACATTGTTGGGATAGGTCTGCTCATGATGCCTGCCCTCCCTCCCTCCCAGTGGTCTCCCTGTGTACTGTACTACTCCCTTCTATGTACAGCCACCCTACTTAGAGCCAGTAGCTTATACATTGCCTTCTTATGGAGCTGACCTCTCTAACGCCACCTACTGTCAAGACTGCTGGTGAGTCTTTCTTTCAGTTTCTGTTTGGTTTAGCAAAGATAATCATCATTATAATCATCATCATCATTGTCCTATAACTCACTTGCTCCCAAAGTGGGGTTTGGGGGCCCCCCAGGGGTTCTTGAAGAGTTTCCGGTGGGTCCTCTGGCAATAAATGAGAATTACTATAACTTCACTTTAATTTGATTTGAGGATAGGACAGTGAGAGAATGATATAGCAATGACTGTTCTGAGGTTTCACGCTCCCCACTGTTATCTCACCAACTAGTAAAAGCAGTTGTCCCATTCTGTAAATCATATACAGCAATACACATCTGCTCCATGGAGGAAAATCCTATCAGTTGGGGGTCTGTGATCTAATGTGCATGTAGTTGAAAATGTTTAAGAACCCCTGCTGTATCCTGTATCCGTTTGTACCATTTGTGTGTATGTAAAAAGTATCCCTAAAGTGCCGAGTAAATTTTTGTGCTCAAATCAATTGTGCTATCAGCTATCTTATTTTCTGTTTCACCATTTAAAGCCTTCACGTGGTGTCAGTGAGGACGGTTTATTGCCTCTGGTACATTATGACTCAATGTGACACAGAGGAATAGATAAGTGTAGTATGTCAGACTCATTAACTCGTGGCCCATTCATCATCGTAATGTGGACGTGCAGATGCTCACTCTTCTCCACATCAAGAGGGCTCTTTCCCAACATGCAACACCATTTATGAATACAACATGATGTCAGATTCTGACACACCCTGTGCTCCCTATGAATTCATATCGATTAGTGATCTACACAGCAATATTTTATATCTTTGAATCGAAAAGTGGTCAAAATTCAGCTTCGGGACCCCTTTCCTCACTCAATCTGGGCCATCCAAAGTAGATTTGGAGCGGCATTGTACTTATGAGCAAAAATAATTCCCCCAGCATGGTGTCCTGAAACATCACCATAATCTGTTAATGTTCTCCGGTTGACGAGAGTGGCGTCCTCAGGGGTTAGAATTTAAGTGGGTGAGGTTGGATGTGTATCGCTTTGCATATGTGCATAACTGAACAGAATAACGCATGTGCAAAAGGAGAGTCTATCAAAGGCCTATGGTTATATCTAAAGATTAAAGATAAAGAGAGATAAAGTTCAGATAAAACTTCACTGACCTGAAAGCTCAAGCGATACATACATTTCAGGAATATAGTATATATTTTTTTTTTCTATCATCTGTCTTCTTTTTTCTACTTCTCATTAAAGTGGTCACATGACCTGAGCATTGTCAGTGAGACCCTACTATGCCCAGCATCTCTGTCAGTGAGTGTGTGTGATAGTTGGTGAGAAAATCAAAGAGAAAGACACTGTGGTTTGACTTTGTGTGTGTGTGTGTGTGTGTGTGTGTGTACTAGCCCTCAGGTTCACAGGTAGGCGTCAGCAGAGTTGCACCAGGCCATGGGCTTGTCCAGACAGTAGGAACTTGCAAGGATTTGGAGCTTATCTAACCCCTGCCAAGCCAGACAGCTTCAAATCTTATCTCTGTAATCCAATTGTACATAATTAATCTTACTATCAAAACTGTCCCTCTCGCGTATATACTTCTCTTTAACTCTAAACTCATAGTCAGGAGTTAACATTAGCATAAGTGAAAAGGATGAGATTGGCAGAAAAAATAAATCCAGCTCTTGGTATACATATGTGTAGATATAGATAGAAATGTAAATATATACATGCTTGGCTTGTGATTCTACCTGACAAGTGTGAGCAGGAGAAAGTATTTATAGAGCTCCACAGGGTTTCAGTGCTGGGTTAGCCAGAGCGCTGGGGAAGTTCACGTCACTCAGCAAGACGGCCAGCATATTTACTCTCCAGGGTAAACAAACAGGCAGGGAGTGGAGGAAGAAAGTGGAATGTGTAACGTGGAAGCCCAGAGTTGTGTAATGGTGCGCGTTTGTCCTTTCGTGCCGGGCTGATTTTTATCACAAACACATTTAGGGGTCAGCAAGTAACAAAAAGATGAGTTGCTTTCTTTTCACATTAAAGAGAGAGAGGCTAAAAAGGTTCATTCATAGTGAGGTCTAAGAATCCAAGATGTTCTGGGATTGAAGACGCCACTCTTCACATTAATAGCACAGACGCATATGAAGAGCATCAAAACTATCCAAGCATGTGCATTTAAATCTCTATAGATTGCTAGTCAGGCTTCTCAAATGCTCACAGGTCAGCAGTCTGGTTCTGAGTCTTCTTGGCAGCAGGATAAGTCATATGCTTTATAGATATACTGTGCTGCCTCACCCATGACAGCAGCAGCTGGTGATGCCAGGATGTTTGCCCCATTTCCTTCTGCACCCAAGGATGCACTTTGCGGACACTTTCTATCAGCCACCTGTGAATACTGCCTTTGAAATGCTCAGAAAAGGCCATGCTACATTATAGGACTCACTGTACTACGAGTAATGAGGAGAGCATACATTTTTCAGTGCCTATAATATATTCATAATGCATTTCACATAGGGGTTTTCATAGAACTGGGATTTTTATAGTGTGTACACTGGCATGTTAATTATTCACTACAGGGAATTCCTGATGCACTGCACATCCATTCCCTTTTAATGTATCAGTCAACCAAGATGATAATAATAGGATGTGGTTCCATAAAAAGGGTATTGAGAACGAAGTGATTATAAAGGACAGTTACATCACAACAAGTTACCTAAAACACAATGCACATATTTTTTTTATTATATTTAAATACACAGTCATTGTAATAATTGCTCTAAGTAAAAGTTTCCTACATTATTTTACATTTCATACATATACTTTGCAGTGTTTACAGTAGCAAAATGCTGTAAATATATTTGTCTTACGTATATACAGTATGTATATAATGGTAGATTGGATAATGACAACAGTTACAAAGAAAGGGGTTAAATATGAGGTGACGGTGACAGAACAGTGAACATGTTTCCCTTGGCCCTGCGGTCCATGTTTTATCTCCATGACGACTCTCGGGATGTCAGGACTGCAAGACACACAAAAATAAGCGGGGGGTGATGATCCCTTTGTTTGGTTCGGTTTAGAAAACACTTTTTCAGCTAAGATAACGGCAGGAGAGACCTGGGTCAATAAAGATATTCAGGCATGCCTATGAGGAACAGATGTTGTCCCAGATCACTGACACAAGACCAGATATTAGATTATTTCCTTTAACCTCTAGTGAGGTTGTGGGCTGTGATTGAAGTAATTTGACAATCCGATCACAGATCAGATCAAAAACCAGTGTTCTGGGACAGTATTTGTTTCAAGCATGCCTCTATAAGAAGTACTGAGATGTCTGGAGACTCCAGATTGAGGAGAGGCTGTATAATCCCACAAAGAAACACCACACAGCAAATAGGAAGGAGAGAGCACACTCAAACACACACATCATTTTGACCTGTCAGCATGATGGAGAAAGATATGATGAAATGCTAAGTGCTATAATAAATATTGCTTTAGGGCTGTTTGGATCGTCAATTATGGATAATGGGAACAGAGAAGCCCAAAGCACTGACAACAGTTCACATAATGTTTATTATTAGGACTTAGGTGAGTAAGCTCATCCTAAATCTACAGTATGCCGAGGCACAATGCAAGTTATGACAGGTCAAATGTCAGGTGTGATGACGGCAAAGAACCAGGGGCATCCATCCCAACTGAGGAAAAGAAAAAAATAAAGACATCTCAACAAACCATGGCCCTTTTACACTACTTTTGAAATGTATTCCTTCTAACGATACAGAGCTTGACAAAAATAGATTGGCTAAAGCTATAAGCTCCCGCACAACTTCAAATACAACAGAAAGATACATTTCTCTGAAGTCAAATAAGGACCAAGGCTTCACACAGGAAGAGAATGGGACAGTGCAATACATTTTGCAGAGCCCTCCGCGAAAGGCTCTTGCTCTTTGGAAGTCAAGCGTCACCAAAGTACAAGGCATTGTATAGATATACCTCCCTTACATATAAATAATATCCATACATAAAAGGCAAACTTAAATGACATTTGTCTCTTATCTTTCCATGTCACAGTATAAAAACACCACTACAATCAGAATGTCTGTTACAGCCATTCCCCAGTGCGAAGTGTTACATGGTAATACAGCTTATTTATAGTGATAAGCAGCTGACGATAGAAGGTTGTTGACTTGAGGGTGGGAAGGTCACTCTGTGTCACAGAGGGGAATTAGGAAGGAGTTCCCAGCTGCATGAAAGTAAAACCAGAGCAGCTACTGTTAGTCCAGAAGTAAACAGTGAGAGAGAGGCTGGGTGGGGGATGGAGAGGACACACAGGGGCGGGTAGACACAGAGAATTAAGATAAAGCTTATAAATCATAAAGGGTAGAAAAGGGGATGTGGATCTACAGCAGATTAAATCGACTGTAAAGCAAGTTAGGGACAGGATTCAGCAGAAGACTTAGAGAGTTAGGTGCGAGAGACAGTCTGTCAGCGAGGGGATTGCCTTTAAAGGAGGAGCACAAGGAGAAGCTGCTGAGAAGAAGAAGGGACCTCCACCATGCAGACGCCTCCTCCTACCCGACACCAGAACAGGCGGCTGTAGCCATAATGTATGAACCCAATCAAGCCGGGACAGAAAGTAGGGAGGGCAAGGGGCTGTGGGGCCAGGGGGGCGGGCAGGGCAGGAGAGGAGAGGAGCGGGGCGGGGCGGGATGGGCTTGGGGAGCAGCAGGGTCTCACACATACACACCCTCAGGGTTGAGACTGGACACCAGAGGGTTCTGCAGGTTGCGTGGATGTCCCAGGAACTGTTTGGCAGTGGGGCGAGGCGGTGACTCCAACGGAACAACACTGAGGCCTGGAGGGGAGAAAAAAGGGGTTTAGGGCGTCGATCATCAATGCATCAATGTATGTCTGCTTTTATTTCCATGTTTGTCTCTGTCCGTTTGTGTGCATACCTCCGTTCCTGTATCCCTCCTGCAATAGATGTGCCAGTTCTAGCTGGTCCAGTTGCTCCTGAAGGTCTGTGCGTGAGTGGGTGTGTGTTGGCAGGACACCCGTCTGTTGAATAAACTGCTGCAGGTTACACTGCCTCAGCTCCTTATTCAGCTCCTCCAGCTCATCCTGCTTGGCCTGGGAGAAAGAGAGCAGGGAGCAGACGAGAGCAGAAAGTAAGTTTGTGGGCTCATCTCAGTCAACCCCTACTCACTAAACCTTGAGACCTTGTATCAGTGTGAATGGAAGTGGATGTAGCCTGTAAAAAATAGCATGAGCCTAATATGTCTCTTAATTAACATCAGCAGCTGTAATGCTGAATTGCATGGTTATAATGACAGTACTAATAATAGGACACCTACAGCAGTATTTTATTAAGCACAACTCTATGTTGCCTTTAGCCCTTATTACTGTGTAAATTCATAGTCTCTTTTGGCCATGAGGGGGCAGCAGAGTCTACAACACTGACGCTGGTGGACAGCATCTCCTATCAGTCATCATCAGACCATTCAGCAACACTGAATCATCCAAGTCCCGCAACTACCATCTGTAGCCTCCTGACTCCATCACATTCCAAAAAGCCTGCGGCATAGCTATGGGGGGGTACAATAACAATGCACATTTGTCTGTTGTATTTCAAAGTTGTCTTGTTAACCAGATGCCAGAGGGAAAGATATACATCAGCTCTGATTATTGATAAGGTGGAGTGCAGAGAGAAGCTCCGTCGAGACACTGGCATCACCCTTACACCCGTAGATTAAACTTTGATGCACACAAACAAGCCGGTCAATCAGCCCTAATCGACTATCCATTTGTGCTTAATCGATGTGTCTGCACAGTACAGGGAGCAGCAGTGGCCTGCTGTAGCCCCCCCGTCCCCACGGCCAGAGTCTGTGTGTATAATTGATGCTGGATAGAGGCAGCCTGCTGAGGCATTTCACACCTGCAGGTCTGCCTCCATTAGCCTAATGACAGGAAGGCTGTGCTCATCACCACCAACACTTAAACACTCTGCTGGCAGACGTGCCTCAACTCATCGAATCAGTCGCCTGACAGTGTCAGGCAGACACCTCTTGCCATGAAACAACAATGAATGGAGCTTTATTACACTGTCTTCTATTACCAGTGTTGACATGTCATTAAAAAAAAAAACATATTTGGCATGCAATTTGTTCCAGGCGCTAACTGCCTGGGTGGTAAATCTTACTGATAAGTGCCACGTCATGATGGACATGATAATACATACTATGTGTGAAAACTGCAGGCTCCTTTCTGTATCAGCAGATTCTAGTGATTGCCTACTTAACATGCAACTTGACCATAACACACAGTCCCTCTGTTCCACAACATCCCGTCCTAAGCTTCATAGACCAGGCCTAAATCCATCCCGAGTTCACTCCCAGAGGCAAACACTCTCCTGTTAAGATGATTGACTGAAACGCAAAGGAGCTTCATTTCATTTGTTTTAATCAGTTTTGTAGCCAATGGCACACAGCAATTACTTGGACCCCAGTGGAATGGGAATGGGATGCAATGGTCTTACAGTCCTGATGGTCTAATGAAAACTGTGGCAAATGCAAAAACTAAAACAATAAAAACTTTCAGTAACACTGACTACAAACATTTTCACGGTGTGGTCTATTTCCTTGCAACAAAACATAGGAAACAACACCATCAACCAGACCACAATAAAAGGGGGATATAATTTTCTTCACTCCTCTGGATGGAACTAGTCTGTGCCTCGGCTCCAGAAAGTGGATAACTCGAGTCTCAGGTTTCATGTGGATTATGAGGAAACTCGAGTTTCACTTCAAACTGGGTTAGGCTTTTATTCTGAGGATACAGCACACAACAACATTCATATGACAACCACCAAATGTAAACGAACGAACAATGACACCACAAACCTCAACAAGTTGAGGCCCAGTTGATCCAATAAAAGGGGCCATTGTCCTACAAAACAATCCTCTTTATTCTCATTTTTCCATATACAGATACAAGGATATGTAGATACTGTCAATGTAATATAAACACCATGAGTAACCACGTGCTCTGAACTCACAGAATAGATCCTACCTGCCAAACCAGTTCAGCTAGACTTAAAACAGTGCTTCCAACAATTTGCTCCAACATATTCATACAAGGTAGGATCCGAGTATACAGCATTCATGTTATAATGATTTCTTGTTCCTTGTTCTTATAAATATTCATTAATTTCTTAAATCATCACAGTAAATTATGTTTCCTTTTTATCATTATTTCTGAGTGTCTCTGCACTGGTGTGTGTCTGCTGCAGTATTCAGGTAGGAGAGGGATACGGTGGATAGGATAGGTAGAAGAGGGTCTGTACTACACCTCTCTAGTGACAGCACAAGGGCTGATGTGGACTTACAGCCCTTTCTCCAGAACCCTGACCTCTCTCCTTACCTGCAGCAGAGACTCGGCCTTCCCCAGAGCCTTGTCAGTCTCAGATAGCTGCTCCTCCAGCTCCGTCCCATGCTTCTCCCGGGTCTGAAGCTCTGACTTCACAGCATCGAGGGACTCCTCGGGCCCGTTGGCTCTCCCAGCTCGGAGCCCGTCCGCTTGGCTCTCCCGTTGTATCTCTTGCTCCAGCTGAGCAGAGCGAACCGAGAAGTCGTGTAGCCGCCGCCCGCAGTCATCCATCTTGGCGTGGAGCTCCCCCAGCCTTCTCCTCATTCCTCGCTCCCTCTCTGCCTCCGCTTGTAGCTCCTCCTCCCAGAACTGCTCGTGGGCCAGCTCGCCCTGGTTCCTCCGCACCGCTATCTCCAGAGCATCCATCTCTTCCTGGAAGCGAGCATCAGAGACTGGTGAGGGACAGGGGGATGGGGAGGGACGCTCCCAGGCACGTGACTCCCTCTCTAGTACTTCTAGCTGGGCCTCGATGGCCCTCAGTCTCTCCTGTTGTTGAAGAACCTGCCGGAAGACCTCCTCTTTGGATGGGCCTGCAGGTGGTGAGGGCGAGGGGGATGGCACATGATGGGATACAGGGCTGGGAGAAGGGGAGGGGGAGGCTCTCTGCTCCGGGGAGTCCCGAGGAGACCTCCTGAACTGCTTGGCTTTGCTTCTCGGAGAGGTGGATGGACCCAGGTTGAAGGTGAGGGCCTTCTTGGGCTGGTTGCGTTTCGAAGGCTCTGGCTCTGGATGCTTGGGCAAGGGGACAGGGGTTGTTCTGTCTTGTTTAGACCCAGGTCCGTCACTGCTGCTAGGGCCAGTGCGGCGCAGGAAGAACTGAACTTCGCTGCCATGTTGGCCTAGCTTAGCCAGAGACTCCAGAGGCCTCTCTGTGGCCAGCAGCTGCCTCTCTGTGTCCCTAAGACGCTGGATCAGAACATAACGGCCTGTCTGACCTGGGGATAGAGAGAGAGAGAGAGAGACAGTCAGGGCAAAGAAATATAACCAATACACAGAAACAACACACCCAAAGCACCTCATCTGAAATACCACCATATTACCTTGAAAGAAAGAAGAAGAAAGCTGCATGACTCCACTAGTCTTTCTCAAAAATAATATTGCAGAAATCCAATATCTGTGAATTTCCTTGTGAGAGAGCTTTTTTCTCCTTTAATCTAATTATGGCTGTGAGTTTGACTCCTCCCAACGGTTCCACACAAGTCATGATGAGTGAGAAAATGACACCAGGCACATTATGTTGACGCCAATATCTCTCGCTCCTTACCACTGAGAATGGGAATAAAAGGCTGCTGTATAAGACTCGCACATATAAAAATGTTCAAATAAACTGAAGTTTCCACAAGGACCCTGAAATTAGGACAAACCCTCCCTAATGACTTGGCAGGCAGCTCACTCATGGAAGGAGGAGAGTGCTAAATCTGGAGTTGAGTTGTTCAATGCTGCCGCAGCGTATGGCTTGAGTACAGCCTGAGGATACAGGGATGGAGCGCCGACTCATTCCAAACTGACCACCAGACGATCCGGTAGAGCACTTCATTTAGGTCAGTGGAGAATGAAAAGGTGAACGCAAAACAAGATTACTGCAACTCTGACTTGTACAGGTAATGTTGTTATGCCTGCATCAAGTTCTCATTGCATCGCTCAGCTATATACTCATTTTAGGCCTTTAGATGAACTGTGCATCAAGCAGAGACAAACAAGGTGCACAGTGTGAAATGAGGCTTCCATCAGAACATGGTGATACAATGATTTCAGAGCAGGAAGTGAGCTTGAGGTACTCACCAATGGCCTGGGCCAGAGCGATGACCACATCCTGGCAGGAAGTCTCCTCCGATAGGCCGCACACTACCCGCACCACTCCGTCCACCCACACTTTCAGCTCCATGTGGGACCGGGCAGGGCAGGGTGAGGAGTAAGATGGTCTTCAGATCAGATCAGCTCAGCTCGGCTTGGCTTGATTCAGCTCAACACTGCATGGCACTGACTGTAAGAGATGGACAGAAGAAAAAGACTGGTTAGAGATGTGTGTCGATGCAATCAAGAGATCCTGATTCCCAGATCCCCGGAACGTACTTGTCTGGATCAAGAAACAAAGGTGTGTGTTGGCAGGGATAACATACAGTTAGTGAAATACAGTTTGGAAATAATTCCACATGTATCACGGTGCAAAAACCAAGCCATAACCAATAAAGTCAAAACGTTTGCATAGTTGTAGATCATGACGTAATCCCACCCCAGCGTATAACGCAACGTGTTGCTAATTTAAACACAACCCATCGGCAGCTGTCACATGCGCAGCACCCCTTCTTATTAGCCGCCTTCTGCTGAACATCCAGGGTGCCAGTTTCTATACCAAACAGTATTGACGTCAATTGTGCTGGGCTGAGTGAGAGCGTCACCGAATTGTAGATTTCCAGCCCAGCAGCCCAGGGGGTAGAGCAGTGTAGCATTTTGTTAAGTTCCCAGTGGTTAGTTAAGAGCCCCAGCGGTATCTTGTGGACCTGGGAGCATAAATGCCAATCTGTAACCCAATTAAACGCTCTGCTACCCTCCTTCAAAGCCGTTATGATAGCTTACTGCCGAGGGGAACGGACAGGGAAACTGGAGCAACTCAAGTGTGTCTGTGTTTGGGAGAGGATGTTTGTGTGTGTAGAAACACAGAGAGGCAGAACACATGCATGTGTGTGTGAGAGTGTGTGTGTATGTGTCTGTCTGTATGTATGTATGCATGAATGTGTGTGAGCATGTGTGTGCGCGTGTGCATGTATGTGCGTGTATGTATCTGTTCATTTATGAGTGTATGTGTGTGTGTGTGTGTGTGATCCAGTTTGATCCCTCTTAGCAGGACCAGAACTGGGTCTCATCAGACTTCAGAGAATGGAGCAGCAGGTAGCCTAGCACCGGTCTGTGCAGCAGGTTTTTACTGGTTTAACCTAAATGAATGTCATTATGTTCAGCGCTCCCTCTGTCTGTACTTTTACGGCTACGCTTCAAAACGAGGTAATAATATACCGCAGCGCTCATAAAAAGAAAAAGGCCTCGGGCAGTAAGAGGACCATCTTTGGAACTTGGCAAAGTAAACAAAACTTTGTAGCCTAGGTGGGTAAAAGACAACTCCTCACCCACAGTCAGACAGATGGCGTTCTCTTTCTGTCCGTCTCTCTGGTTCTCAATGGGAGGTGTTTAATACTGAGCCCCTCCATTATCTTGCCCTTCATTCAGAGCCTGGCTGTGCTCCACTGGCTGCCTATAGGGGAGCTGCTTTGGAGGAATGCACTGACTTCATCTGCCAGCCGGAAGAATTCCTGCTTTTCTTAACAAAGCCCCAACCCTGCCCTGCTCTCCCCTCCTCTGCCGCTGACCTGGCCGCCCCCTACCACCATTACTCATTCGCTATTTAGACGGCAAACACAAACTCTGCTGGGGAGCAACAGCCCATCTGATGTGGCAACAACATCACACAGAACAGCTCAACATGACACCGCATACAGAGGGAATGACAGCACAGCACAGAGACTGAGCCGGCAGAGCGAGATCACAGGGAATGAGCGGGCGATAAAAGGGATGGATGATCACATATGGTAGAAATTCCTTTGTGCGATTCAAGCAAGGTGATTTCATCTGGAGAGAAACTTGATATGAAAAGGGAGTGCTTATCAAACTCACAAACGCTAGACATTTCTATGGAGTTGTCAATATTTTTCTTTGAGAGGCCACAGACTGTACTGTGTTGCAATACATAATTAGCCCCAGCTAGATGTGCACACACACACACACACACTACACACACACACACACACTACAAACACAGAGAGTGAGTAGATACGATCATTTACTCACATACCTTAACCGTGAGGCTTATCTCTCTCCTTTACAGAAAGGTGAGCAGGAAAAAAACATTTCAAATAAAAGCAGCCCTTCACTCTTCCCTCCCTTCAGTATCGGTCAGGCCTCCTGCAGTGGAATGCTAACTTACAGGCCAGTGTTAGAGACAAGCTGCTCGAGCACTAGTTCCTTGACATACACACACACACACACACACACACACACACCCCACACACACAAACACACACACACACACATTAAAAACCAAACATATTCCTAACCAAAGCCACTTCCTTCATCTTGATGTTTCAGAATGACCTGTGAGGTAAAATGTCTACAAACCTTGAACAGAGGTTGAACTTTTGACTTTTTTGTCTCTTTCCTTGCGTGTGCAGGAAATTACCTACCTCATTAGCTTTGATGCAATTTGCATGCAAACACTCTGGCAGATATATAGCCTAAAGGTCTTTTTTTCTGTCCAAGAATTACATACATCAATAGTCAAAATTAAAAGAGAAAACACACACACACACGCACATACATTCCTCCCAGACTCCCAAGATTGTCACTCTCCCATGATGCTTGGTTCTTATACATCCTGGCCAGTGAAATGTGATCAACTGCACTAACAGGAAACAAACAGGCCTGTGAGTCTCAGGTTGCTGTCTATTCTCACTGTCACAGGCACAACAACACCGAGAACCAGACATCCGCCTGACGCAGCTCATCTCGCAGCACAGCCCCGGAGTCCTATGCCAATTCTCACAGTAATACAGATGATGGAGAGGCGATCTTTAAATTGTTTCAGAGGCCTCGAGGAAATCTGGTTTCAGAATCATGAAGCATACCAACAACGCAGGCTCCCGACACAGAGTGCAGGAGCCCAAACTGTCAATCAACTCATTCACTGTCCGCAAACGATAGGGTGCACAGTATCTGAGCCTACTGCAGAGTGTATGGTAGAAGAGCAAACAACTAACACAGTTTTGCAGACTGCTTGCACATGTTCAGAATCAGCCAACCCCACAGCACACACGCCCACTCTAATCCAAGCAACCAAAGGCATCCAAAACTCATAACTTTATCCACATGACAACGCTCCACACCTCCAAACCTCAGGACATCTAAAAGAAAAAAAAAAAAAAGAAAAAAAAAACTCCACACCCCAACCCCCACCTCCCACTTTTACACACTGACCCCACCCACCCAAACGACACAGGACTCGTCAGAATCAGGTCGGAGTTAAAGCTGCGGCCTTTTCAATGTCAGAGAGAGAGAGAGAAATCCAGAATATGCAAAACTGGTTTGGAGGTAATCAAAAACAACCTGAAGCAATCAAAAATCTCTCTCCCATTTCAGACACAAACACGTCCACAAAAAGCCACTTGAGGGGCTTGTCTGCTGAGCTGGTGAGGAGCGGAAAGAGAATATGAGAGAGTGAATGAAAGGGGGAGAGACAGCAAGGGAACAGGAAAGGGAGAGGAGGAGGAGGAGGAGAGGGAGAGAGACAAATGCCGACAGACAGACAGATAGATAAAGAGGGAGGAAGAGTGGTGGAGAAAAGAGCAGTGATTAGAGCCATGCGCCCTTCCCTCTCTTCCCTCTCATCATCGCTCGCCCATCCAGCTTGCCCGCTCTGTGTCTTTCATCACCCTGTCTCTGCCTCTGTCTGTCTTTCTTCAATAACAGCCTCCCCGGCTCTCCGGTGAATTCGACTAAAGGCAGAAGCGGTTAGCATCACGGCCCCGCAGACATGCGGGGGCATGATGCGGCTCGCCCGTGTGCCACTCTGCGTGAGCAACAGTGTCAGGCTGTGAATCGATGGGCCTTTTGGACGAGCCGCGCACGGAGAGGCTTCCATATGCTGCGCTACAGCTGTTCACATGGCACATCAGGCCTCACAAGTTTGAACATCTGTGGATAGGGCAATATTTTTTAATAGGTTTTTTTTATGTTTTTCACCATTTAAAACAAAACACGTTATCTGGCTCAAAACAAAAAAAACAAGAATCTCACTGGATTTTGTAAAAAAAAGTTTCTATACGGGACACGCCCACTCTCTTGCTACTTCTGTTTTTCATGACACACAAGGACGCACAAACATGCAAAAACAGACACCAAGACACCAAACCACACATGCACAAAAGCGTACACACACATACACACACACACGCAGATGGTCGGACACACCCTTAAACCTTAATTTCCTTTGCAAAGGATTGAATGGCTGATTTGTGAGTCATTTCCAGTATTGAGAAACATACCAGAGAATAAAGGCCATCAGAAAAAATTATTAATGTTGCTTCTCAGCACCTGACCCCCGAGGCTACATGGAGAATACGCGCCCTGTGTTTTTGATTGGTGTGTGTGTGTACAGAAGATCGTGTCACGGTTGTGCAATGGTCAGGGCTTGGTTATGCATGCGTGTAAGAGCATGTAAGTGTGTGTGTGTGTAGGAAGATATGTCATTTAGTCCTATCTTTACGAGAGCCAGTTCAGAGTTATTGCTGTGCTATCTCTGTACTCAAAGAAGCACAAGGAACAATGAGAGCAATAAAGGGCAGAATGTACATCGTACACAGCTTCAGATCTGAAACACAGTTGCAACGGACAGATACACACACACACACACACACACACACACGCACACACACTAAAGAGACACGCAGACAGAGCGACTGCAGACAAACACGCTGTCCTTGACAAACAATCTCTGAGAATCCCTATCAGTATCAAAACAGAGAATAAGACCCAGGCCCAGGCTGGTTAAAGTACAGTGCACAGAGATAACAGGCCAGGCATTGCTGTTAGGGCACAATGGACAGTGCCCCGGTGCCGGGCGAAGCTGCGCCCTCTGTGCCACTCTGCTCCAGGTTGGCAGAGACAGACAAAGACTGAAAGAGGCAGTAACACGCTGGCACCAAGCAGCCCGGCCCCATCTGTACTGCAGAGACACTATTGTTGTTACGGTCCCACACTCCACAGACTGTGTCGTCTCTTTTGTGGCCTCTGGCATCGTTGGGCTGTCTGCCGTGCCATGCCAACAGTTTTACTGCCATTCTGCCCCGTCCACGTGTTACGACTGATAAAAGTAATAGAAGTGAAAGCAGATACTTTCTTTTGTCCCCCCCCTCACCTCCTGTTTTGCATTCCTCTCCCGATGTTTTCGGTCTCTCCAGTGAGCATAGTTAAGTAAGAGTTTGCGTGCAGAAACACAGATGAGACCAAAAATACCCAGGAAAAGTCCACAACATGCCCATAGTTAAGAACAGTGCACTAATTATTTATAATGGTATGAAATTATCCTTTTTCTACAGCAATTAGAACTGGCTCTCTGTGGAAATCTTGTGATGAATCACATGGGTATTTTCAGTCACTTTTTCATGCACAGACAGATTTTAAATCATTACACACCAAGGACATTTTTTAAAACTTCACAGCAGTATCATTTGAAAGTACTTGCCTGTACACTGGCTACAAAAGTGTTGTGACACACACACACACACACACACACTATACCTGGAAACCATCGCTATTGCAACAAAATTTGCAGTCGAGTCCAGTTTCAACTGTACAGCTTTTACATTTTCAAACAGCATTCTCACTTCACACTGGTGTGAAATGGCCTTCAGCATTAAATGAAATACCACAGCTCCACTCTGGTTTACGGCTCTAGCCTATATGACAGGTTAAAATTGGACAGAAGTATCCAGGTGATGGGGGAAGCAACCAACTGCGTCACATCATCATCATCATCATCATCATCATCTTTTGCAGTCAGAGCCCCGGGGCTTTTCAATGCCCTCCCTGAGGAGACCAGGCTAGCAAAATCAGTTCTATCTTTTAAATCTTGATTGAAGCCTTTTCAGCATGAACAAGCCTTTTTTTTTTTTATAATTGACACTTTTATATCTATTGTTTTCTTGCACCTGTGCTGTGTATTTTTCTATTTCATTTCCTTGTTTTATTTTTTTGTCTACCTTGATTTTATTAATTCACTTGTATTTTGCACTTTGACATTTTGCCTTGTTCATGCAGTATTGTCACTCTTTGTAACATTTGTATTGAAAAGTGTTATAAAAAATAAAGTTTATATTTCTAATTATTATCATCTGACTGAGTTCTAGAAGAAATCTGTGCTTCGAGGATTGCACTGTACTAATGCCTGTGATAACGTCTGCACGAACCAGATCCAACTCAGTCCTCGGGCATATAGATATTTGGGGAGACGCTTTGGATCATAACGCTGACAAGACTAGCCTAGCCTTATGTCTTTAATGGCCAAGTACTGTATCTCTGACAGAAAGATCTTGATCCAGATCTGGCATAAAAAGTCAAAGAAGCCCACTAAACGCGCCTGGAGCCACCAGTAGCTCCCATGCAGAAGTCATTACCAGCAGGGCTACAGCGGCTGCGGTCAGGGAGCAGGGCGTGGTCCATCAGGCACGTGGAAACTAGATCTCACAACTGTGGACTTCTAAGGGGCTGCATAACGGACTTTGATTCCTAGATAAGTTTCCAACACAGAGACACCTCTCAGACTGGAGCTAATTTGCCTTTATGGTATGTGACAACCCAGTAAAAAGTTGGAAAAACAATAGAGTCACAGCTGGATGGTTTAGTTAAGTCTGGGAGGTCTTAACAAAACATCAAACAGCAGTCTGTTCACTTTGCGGTACGTGCACAGCCAGCTCTCCTGTTGAAAAGCCAACTGGGCTCTTGTTGTGTGTGTTTGTTTGTTTGCTGCGTTAAGATACCATTTAATTTGTTTGCAGGTGTTAGTGTATATGTGTGTGTAAAAATTTGTGTTTTTGTATGTGAGTGACTGTGTGTTTGTTTGGCGTTTCTTCTCCCCCACAGAGGAGGGCCAGGCTGCAGCAGGCTCTCTAGACACACTGCTTGCTAATTAGACTGAACGGTTGCCTGGTTCCCAGCGAACGGAGCTTCACTGGAGCTTCAACACACCTGATGAATAATGCATTTTTTCACAGCACATTAATTTGGCAAATATTTCTCTGAACAAACTCCAAACGCATGTGACCGACCAACTCTCTGAAAATATCCCCCGTCCGCCTGTCTCTCCTCCATTGAGATGCTAATGACTGAACGCAGAGGAATCAGAAACAGCACTAATAAGCTTTAGTCGACGTACTTGCAGAGAGGGATCCTTCACCACAGCCTTCAGCGTACTCTCCATTATAATGATTGGCTTGTTCAAGTGTGAAATCTCTATGAGAGTGGATCAGTAGTTCATTAATACAGGGGGCACCTGTGTCTCCAAGTCAAGGGCAAATATGGCCAGCGGTAACCTAGAAGTTAGAAAAGTGGGCTTGTGACTGGAAGGTTGCTGGTTCAAATCCCACAACAACTGGACAAATCTGTGGGAGGTACTGTAAATGACCAACGCATTAGTCCCACTGGAGCTGCTCAGTGGCCACCAGTAGAAGACTGTGGTTGTACTGGGAAGCCCCCATTGTGAATGTCTGTAACTGTTGTAGATGAACTATGTAACTGTGTAACTGAGTGTGAAGCGCACAAACAGCCAAAAAACACATGTGCTGAGTCACCTTTTAACCTTTGGTTAAAAAAAAGGCTAAAAAGGCAAATATGACTAGAAATGATAAAATGATACAATGTAAATGATATAGCAAAAGAGTATTTGAAAACTGCTCAGTTAATGTGTTCTAAAAACAAGGCTAGACTATAAATGATCGACTTCATGTACAGCCACGGAACTTAATGACAAGATATCAAGTGAAGACATGTAATTGTTAACACATATATCCGGGCCTGAGTGATTGATGATTGACCAGGGTTTGAGTGTGGTTAAGGTGAGTTACTCCAGTTGACCAAACATCTAAAGTATGCCTCATCACAGCCATAGAGACAAAGAGTCTGTTCATCACCTGTGGCTGTCAGTACCACTGGAGACACACTGTGTAAAACAGCACTTAGTGTGAAATCCCAGTCATCATGAATCACCAGCAGCACTCACTCAGAGAGATGGCAACCTGGCCTGAACTGCCAGAGGGAGGGAGGGGGAGAGTTGGAAGGGGGTAGAGGGGGGAGCAAGTGTTGTTGTTGAATTTCAACTTTTCAAAAATGTAATTTTAGAAAGATTTGAGAATGTACACTATAAGTCTAAAGTCTGGATACATCACTTTTTTATTTTTACTATTTTACCACATTCAAGAATAATATAGAAGACATCAAAACTATTAAATAACAATAATTGAGATTATGCAGTGACCAAACAAAAGTGTTAAACAAATCAAAACTACCTTTTACTATTTTACATTCTTTAAAGTAGCCAACCTTTGCCTTGATGGAAAGGCAAAGGCTTTGGAAAGAAATTCATACATAGGCATCAACTTCACTATTTATATTTGTCTGAGAAACAAATTTCAAGCATTTAAGCATACGCCGTTAGATCAAAATGGCTTTAAGATAATGAAAAACATAGTACATTCAATCAGGTGTGTCCAAACTTTTGACTGGTAGTGTGGGCTTTGTTGTTATGTGTACTTTGGCAACAGAAGGCAAGTCTTGTACACTTTTGAATTTCATTGAGAGAGCGCGAGTAAATATGAGAAAGTCCACAGAGCGTCTGGCCACAATAGTTTACACAGCGCTGACCACTTAAAAGCACAACTACCTCATACATCTGGCAAAATGAAAGGCTTGCTCATACCTGGATTGCTCCTACTCACTCACTTGTTCGCTTCAACCCTGGAAATTGAGCGGAGGCGAGTACATTACAGGAGAGGAATTTGTTTGCGCTGACTCATGGATTCTCCCACACAGCCGCCAGCTAATGGTGAGAATGATAATGCGGGATTGCTCATAGCCTCTAGAAGCCCGGGCAGAGCGAGCTGGCCTCCGAGTCCACAGAGAGCTCGGCACCAGATGAGTGCTTTGGCCGCCTGCTCGTTGAGCCCGGGCGAGCACAGGAGTTTGTATTGTTGGTGGAGCCAGGGAAGAAGGCTCTCAGACTGCTGATGGGCACCCATGTGTAATTATATACTCCCCACCTGACTCAGCAATGCCCGCTAGGGAAGGAGGACATCACTCTGTTCCCAGCTCAACTCACACACGCACAAAGAAACACACACACATACACACACTACATGCCCACAAATGCTCACATACATACAGACACATAGACAAAATTAAAATGTGTTAGGGGGCTGAAGGAAAGATGGCAGACAGACTGACTCAAGCCGAATGGTGATGCTACGTTTGAGGCTAAAGCAACGCGCTGTAAAACTGAACCCACTTATTTCAAGGATGCAATTTACAAAGAACATGACTGGAAATTGGTAGCCTTAAATTTCACAAGACAGGCTATTCATAGTTCACTTTCTTTTTTGACGCATGTGTGGGTGCTTCACTCTCAATTCGTGTGTGTGTGTCAGTGAGAGGAGTCAGGAATGTCGCGGCCTCCAGTGCCACAGGTTTGAAGCTAAGCTCATTAGTAATTTAAAGCTCTCTTCCATGTCTGCTCATATCAATTATTCACTCCTGTTTTTTGTTTTCCTTTTTTTTTGCAGTCTTATGTTCTTGAAGCACAGTCAAAAAAAGGCTTCCAATTATACTCAGCAGCACCCCTAATTAGACCCAAAACCACGCAAAACAATTTTCTAGAAGCCTAAATGTATGTTATCTAAGTAGAAGAAGGTTAGAGTAATTATATCCAATTGAGAAGTGAAAAGAGCAATTTGCAGTTGCTCAGTGCAGAAATCAAGTTAAGTTTCCTATCCACAACACAAGAAACATTAAATAGGCTAGTCATCCTAATTCAAAGTGCTGAATTCCTCTTAGCACTGGAAATGAGGAAAATTTGGAGACGATTAAGGAAGACTATTTTGTCAACAATTATGACCAATGTTGTTTTTTCATTATACTAATTGATTTAATGCAATCCATGATACAATTTACATAAGCCAATCCTCATCCCAGGTGAAGACAATATTGCCTTTAGCATGCCCTAGAAAAAAATAAAAATAAAAGTATTACTTCCAAGAAAAGGGCATATAAGAAGGCTCAAAGCCTCACTCCCACAGCATCTAAACACAGCTCAGTTTGTCATATCATCAGAGTGATGTCCCAAAAACATAAGTTGAGTCTTCGGTAAGGCATTTATCAATCCAGGACCGAGCAGGTGCGCATATTTCAGCAGGGCTGGACAGATTAGCTAACAGTAAAAATATATGACTCCAATAGAAAAACATGGACCTGTCGGCAGAATGGATGTTTTCACAGATGAGAGCGCAGCATTCCACCCCGTTCCCTCCCAAGCCGTCAATCTCAGGTCATGAAAGCTACGAAAGTTCCCAAGTATCACAGCTAACATGGTCCGTTCACCGCTGGTTTCAATTAGTCACAACTTTGAAACTGAAAGACAGCGTTCCTGACAGTGACTTTCTTTGAACAACTGCCAGGGAGTTTCAGTAGAAGCCACAGGCTACACAGATTAACATGTTGCTCCATGGCAAAGGTCAGTCTGCTATGCAAAAGTTCTCATCTCACACCCTCTTAATATTTACCTAGGGAGTGAATGGCTGTTGCAACATACCTGGCCCTTGGAGAGAGGGACACAGGAAAACACAGCCATGGAGTATGTGTATGTGTGTGTGTGTGTGTGTGTGTGTGTGAGTGTGTGTGTGTAGACCTTCAAGTAACTTATTGCAGGACCATGTAAAACCCTGGTACAAACAGATTTTATCTTTTTGTTGCGATAAGGGAGATTCATTCAACAAAAATGCAGTGTATGTTGAGGTGAGGTCTGTACTTGACAGTGTCAGTGTGTGTGTGTGTGTGTGTGTGTGTGTGTGTGCTCTGCTTGTGAGTGTGGGGGGTTACAAGCACAGTGGAATGTACATTGTGAAACAATGTGGTGAGTTTAGCTAATAATAAAGTCTTTGTATTGTAAACGTACACACATCCCACCATTTTAAATTCCTCTGCTCACCTGTTAAGTGAGGCCTTATTGTTTCCATCTAAATGAACGCCACTCACATACATAAATCACATACATTATAAATCACATACATTATTAGTGCCTTGGAACCGAGAGGCTGAACCAGTGCTGACAGACTGGTTAAGGGAGGGATGGAAGGAATTATCATACACAAGGCACAGGGTTCATGTGTTGGGATGAGGATAAAGACATGTAAATGGTGGTGCAGTGAGAACCTTACAGATAACATTTTAAATTACATGCATTAGAGTAATAGTATAAATGAAGTGTGGTATCTGTTTGTGTTGCCGGTGCATCTCAATACATGGGATGGGCCACTCAATAGGCCTGATTTATAGTTTGATCGGGTGGTGTCACATACAACTCTCTCTCCCTGTCATCTCCCTGTCGCTGAGGTGGAGTAACGATCATGGCTCGATCATGGGGTTGATACATGGACAGTCTGGATGAGTAAGGAAAAGGTAGGAGAAGCAGGGCGTAGATTTACGGTGTTATTCCCTGTATCCCAGAAGCACCTTTGGGAACAGGGTTGTATATCTGTCTAGGGTGGCCCCTCATCACCAGAACTCTGCCTTTCACCCCTCTAACTCAAGATCACCACAGTGCTTTCATCATGGGTACGTACATACACATGCACACGCACATCACGCACATGCACACACACACACAGTTTAATACTGACAAGGCTGCTGCTGTTGAGTTCACATGAGAGATAAGTCGGCTACCCCCTGGGAACGACAAAGAGCGAGGAGGGGGATGGAGCGATGAGGGGGAGGCTGCATAAGATGGCACAAAGACGAGTGTTTGTGAAAAGAGGGAGTAGGGTGGGGAATTTTCAACAGCAGGCAGGCAGACAGACAGACACAAACACGTGAGATATGTCAAAACGAAACTGTCCCAACAATTTCTATGGTCGGGATAGCTGCAGTGTGAATAGAGCGGCAGAGATGACGATTGAGGCTTTTTGGAAGAGCATGACATCAGTCAGGCACTAGCTCTCTGTACAAGGTTGTTGATGTTGGTGTGAACAGGCTTGAGTTAAACATCGCACCTTGAACCACATAGAAGACGGTAACATGACACTGAGGACACGGCTTATCTACTCATCTCTACGGATGGGAAAAAGTGTCCGCTTTGGTCTCTTTGTCATGGGCCGTGGGAGGCATGCTGGTCTTGTCTATACACTCACATACCCAAGAGTTGCACACATACACACACACACATTAAGTGATAGGGCTTCACCTGTGAAAGACTGTGCTTCTCAGCAGGAACGAGTGTTTTCTGTGTTCAGTGTAAACACAGAATCTACTTGATGGTTTTACCTCTTTGTGAAGCACTTTGCAACTTCTGCTTTGGTAAGTGCTATACAATTAAAGTTATTATTACCGAGCAACCAAAGAGAATGACCGGAGTGTGCCTGTGTGTCTGACTGAATCTGTGTTTCTCCATGCATGTGTGCTGCACATGTGTGTTTGTGTTCATACATGTGCGTTTGTGTAGCAGTAGCCTCCAGCTACGAGCAACATTTGGCTGTTCTGCCCCCAATGTGCTTGATCATACAAATCTATAGTCAATGACAGGTCTAACTCTGAGCCTCTCAGCGTGAAGGAAGAGTCTGTCAAAAGCACCTGCCTCTCTTCTCTCCCGTCTGTTGATTTAGGACTCCTAACCCCTGAGGCAGACATCTTCTCCCCCCTCACTGGCGTCTTGACCCCCCTCCCAGCCCCGTCCTGGACCCTTGGCCAAGGGACTACGTTATTTACTACCCAGAGAGCTGTGTGTGCAGAGAGTCAACACAGCATGGCTGGCTGAACACAGGGAGCTACCCGTTGCGCACACATACCCACTGTCGCGCAGAAACACACACACACACACACACACACACACACACAGTCACATGACCCTCCCGGGGGGATTGGCAGAGATGTTTACCTTGCTACAATCACTATACACAGAAGCATTGAGAGCCATGAACAGATGGAGAGACACACACACACTTTCACACCGTATTTTTTACAGTCAATGGTCTATGGCCAAGACAATGCTGCCACCAATTCTAAACACTTCTGGCAGCATGGAAAAGGTGAAGCTATGGGTTTGGTGACGTGACAGAGCAGACACTCAAGAACACTAAGGGATGTTCAACCTGACATGACATGACAACATTCACTCAGGTAAGCTTTACTGTCAGTTGGATTCACTTGGGAACATATCCTTAGGTGGACTAAGCTGTATAAAGACATTCTGACAGTAGGGGATTTAATCTAACCTCTGACCTGGAAGTGTTGGAGGAGTGAAGAGGGACTTAGGCCAAGGAAACTGCATGCTGCTCAATGACCTAAACCAGACCTTTTCTAAACTTCTCCATAACAAGTCCTAAACAAGTGGACTTAAGAAAAACAAGTACCATGCAGCTGGCAACAAACCTTTCCCTTAGGGGACATGTTTCTTAAACTATGAGTTGGGGCCCAAAATATTTACAGGTGTGTTTCTGGTGGGTCCAGAAGTTTAAAAAAAAAAAATTTTTACACCAGAAAAAGGTGTTCTCTGGTGCTATTAAAAGTGTTCTTCTTCAGATCTAAAAGCAGAACCCCAGTGAAATTCCTTCTCCAAATCCCCCACTTCCTCTCGGTAATTATAACCTCTCAGCTGACAAAACTACAGGCCTGTTCTGTTTGTGTTTGACTCCACTGACACAACAGGTGAAGTGAAGGCTGGGCTGGATGCCAGTCTCTTTCTGGTTCTGCTAGCCAACTACATATCATCCCACCTGGCACACCAAAAACACCTGGGGAGTGAGGGAGGCACTCTCAAAGTACTGTCCAAAAGACAAAACGGTATTGCCCAGAAAACTTCATAAAGACGATGGCATTTTCTTTGGATCATTGAGAACTTGCAACATTGTACAACACTGTGCTGGATATCCAATATAACACAGGCTCAATGTTCCCCTTTATCTTATCGTGTGGGAAAAAGAAAGTTTGCCATCGTAAACTCAGAGAAGATGATTTATTTAGAGGAGTACAGATGATTTGATAAATTGAGAACTGGGTTGACTTTGGATTGGAAATAGGGGTGTGAAGGAGGATGAGAGAGCAGGGTGTGAGGGATGTGCATGTGCGGCGAGGAGGACTGGATCAATCTTTTATCACTGCAGTGTGCTTTCATCCCTAATGGATCCGACATGAGCACAGCACAGCACTACCTTCCGTCACATTGCACAGGCAGAGAAGGACGTACGGAGGGAACAAGACAGAGAGCAAGAGAGAGCAAGAGAGAGCAAGAGAGAGCAAGACAGAGCGACAATGTGAGAGTGAGAAAGAGAGAGAGAGAGAGAGAGAGAGAGAGAGAGAGAGAGAGAGAGAGAGAGAAATTGGTTCAAACCACCTTCCCAAAAATAATCACAACCCAAAAACATGCAAACATATTTCCTCAGACAGACATACGTAGACAGACATAGCCTTTCCAATTACCTCTGGCCCTGAGTGCATCTGCAGGAGGTGGAGGAAACGCTCCTGATAAGGAAGGCAAGAAATTAAGTCACTTCACAGCATGAGGATGAATGACTTTGAAAATTCACGTCATGAATCCCAAGAGATGTCTGGCTGTGCATGGATGGACTAGCCTTCACTGCTATCCGAGCTGAATGACAGACATACTGACAGAGACACAGACAGACAGAGAGACAGACAGACCGGCGTTCTAGAAGAGGAGGGGAGTCCATGTGTGTATTCGAGCAGTGAAAGAGCAGTAAAAATAACATTGCAGAGAACAAGACATGCCGACTCTCAGAGGACACTCCGCTCTCTCCATGCTAAACAGCCTCATTCATGTGTTAGAAAATGAGAAATATCTAGGCAGTGAGAGAGAGAGACAGAGAGAGAGAGACAGACAGACAGAGAGAGTGAAAGTGAGGTGCTAACTAAACAATAAGGCTGTGAAGAAAGTAAAAGTTTCACTGTTCATTCAGACTGCTAGCAACCCCATCACTACAGTGTTGTCTGATGGCCAATTTAAGCTAGTTGATTTCTAGGTGTAGAATCCATAGTGTCACAAACATAGGAGAGACATTTAGCAACACTTCATGTCAACATTGTTCTGCACTGACCCTGTGCTCAACTTTTCTCTGGTTGTAGAGAATACATGGACTTTAGGCTCTCCAGGTGCTGGCAGGGTGTATACACGGTGAAATTGGGACTAACAAATTTAAAGAAGGGTACACAGTGCATGTACACACAGCTGAAAAGGAGTTAGTCAGAGCTTAGTTAAACAGGGTAATTAATACTCAAATAAATAAATAAATAAATAAATAAACTGGAGCCTAGTTAAAGCAATGATAAATGCTAGACTCCAAAATATCCATGTTGCTCCATGTTCCCTCTCCCACAACCATCTATTATGCTGACATTATCTCTGAGGAACCAACTTCACTGTGAGAAACACAGAGATAACACATGAGGTATGGCTGTTTACTCCCACGGTCAACCAGGAAGTAGAAATCACCTCTCGGAGGGGGGTGGGGGGGTTTCTAATCGATGGCTCTGACTGGCTAACAAATACAGCCTGCTAATGAGCTTCTAGTCCCCCTATCTGACACACAGCATGCTGAGAAATGCAAACTGGGATGCTAGCCATGCATAACGATCAGTCAATGTTTAAATAGGCTTCGAGTGGTTTGGCGCATTAGATTTGCACCATGTTGGCATTTGAGATTTGCGGCACGTTAACAGTTAAACGGCGAGTTGAGCTGAACTCTGCCCGTGCCCTCTGTGAATTAATCTTTAATCCTACACCGGTAAAGGGAGCTGTGTGTGTGTGACGTGGGAGGCCTGTGTAAGAGATAGCTTGCTCTTGTCTTATTCTAACACAGTAGGTGTTTACGCACAAAAACGTGCACACACACAGAGGCCTGCTCTCAAAACTCATACCCTGAGAGTATTCCCGACAAAAAAGTAAAACACATAAAGAAGTAAACACACGCAAGTGCGACGAGTGAAGTTTCACCCAAACAGGTTTAAGTCCTATTATGTCATACAGGAATATTGGGCGCCAGGTCTAAAGTCAACAGGTACATTTAAAGACACAGCACAGTTGTCCAAAGACTCAACACACACACACACACTCCATAGTCTACCATAATTGTTATCTAAACATGCATGCTGGGAACATACAGCAAAGCTACAGACTGAACAGCTGACTGTAGAGAAACTTCCTTAAAATGATATTCAAACAGGCAAGGACACACACACACATTCTCTGAGAGAAACCCTGTCACTCACCGGGTGAGGGGATCTTTTCCTTCTCTTCGGCGCCTTTCCTCCCTTTACCTTTTTATGTGTTGTTTTTTTCTGTCTGTCTCTCTGCCTCACTCAGGGAAATCCTTTTTCCTTTTGACAGAGCAGCGGAGCAGGTTGTGCGGCTGGTGTGCGAGGAAGCGAGTGAGTGTGTGAGGAGTGTGTGTGAGTCCAGCGGAGGTCAGAGGCAGACGTGGTCACAGGAGATTAAAGGGCTGTCGCTGCCGCTCCTCCGCTCTCCCTCTCTCTTTCGTTCTGTCTTCCTCCCTTTTCCTCGCTTGTTCGCTGGCTGCCTCAGGAATGCACCTCTCCTGGGTGTCCTCACCACAGCCAAGATCTGAGAGACTGCACGAGTTTTTTCTCTCTCTCTCACTCTACCCCTCCTCCTCCTCTCAATCTCTCTCACCCACACAGAAACACACCCTCCTAGTCACTCCCATCTCTCTCTCTCTCTCTCTCTCTCTCTCTCTCACTCTCCTTCTCCCTCTCTTTAACCCCGCCCTGCCACACTCTACGGACAGAGCAGGTACCTCCTCTTTTCCAGGTAGTTGGAGTGAAAGAGTGCTGTCGTCTTTCTCCGTCTCTGTATCGTCTCTCCCAGTTTTTCTCTTTCTTATTTACTATATCCTCCGATAACACAAGGGGTTATTTGTAGGAAAACACAAAGACAAGAGCAGAATACACTTGAGTCTCCATGTTTGTGTATGTTTTTGTATGTATTTATATGTGTGTGTGTGTGTGTGTGTGTGTGTGTGTGTGTGTGTGTGCGTGTGTGACATGTAACCTGAGGCTGTAGACTTCTACCCTCTGGCCTCCAGTCACATGAACAGCTGATTATACAAATTAGTCTCTCAGGTGATTTTCTCTTCCTTTTCCTGAAATGAGGTCATAGTCCGGTGGACCAGGTGCAATAGGAGTGTCTGTATGTGTGTTTGAGTAGGACAACGCCCTGTGGGAAAATGAGAGAACAGAGCAACCTAAATCTGACCATTCCGGCCCAGAGAACAACAAATGTACAAACACTATCACAACAAAAGCCTATTCCATTATAGAAATATAATGGAATAGGCATAGTAGAGGACACTTTGTAAGCTACTCAACAGTCCTAAACTGTTCCTATCTCAGCACTCCCCCCCCCCCCCCCCCCACACACACACACACACACACACAGACACACACACACAATCCCCCTGACACACACACACACACAACCAAGACCTGCGTGACCAATGGGACAGGCAGAGTGTGTGGGAGCCCCTCAGCATGAGCGAGGCCTGTTTTCTATAACACCTCTCCCTCTTTCCTCTATCTGCATATCTCCCTCTATCTCAAATCCGACCCATTTTTTGCCTATTTTTCTTCCCCCTTGCCATCCCTCCCCCTCCCCCCCCTGAAACTAAAGACTGGCCACTGAGACTTGGCCTGATACCAAGCAGACCTGTTGAATCTAAATAGAAGTGTAAGTTAGACTGTATTGTCCCTCATGGCCATCCTGAAAACACCAAAACCATCCTTACACGGAGTAAAAAATGGTGGGCAGATTAAGGCTACAGGCCAACCTATTTGTGCATGATGAATAAGGAAATCAAAGGAGTAAGCATACAGTAATAGCCTAAGCGCTGGGTCTGCTGTTGTCAGCTCTTACTGCAAGCTTACTGTGCATCCTCCAGACCGGCAGCACTGTGTGCAAAATGAACCCCTTCATGAATAAACAAACTATGACACAGCTTTGGTAGGGATGGGCATGATTAATCAAGTTATCAAAATACACACTGATATGTTTGTTTTTTGTAAGATTAATGTAGAACAATTTAATGGATTGTTAATTAACTTCTGTCAATCCTTTTCCTTGCACTAATTTTAATCCTCTTTCTGACCATTTCACGATTTGGTCCATGGCTAATTAATTTCTCAGGATTTCAGACAAGGTATGACTGTTCCCTCCATTCGTCCAATTATTTATCTTGTGCGAGCCAAGCACATTGAATGAAAAGCAGTTATAAAATAAATTCTCAGAAAAACGTGGTGGGTAGATTCTGATTCTGGGGTAATGATGTAGAATGACCAGCCAGAAGTAATGCAGGAACCGCCAATGTCAAAACCTAATGCCAGTTTCAAAATTCACGCTCGTCTCTTAATTTTCAACCACATTATTGTACAACAAAAAAGTGTTGAAAGAATAACTTACCATTTGCTATGTAAGACCATTGTGGTTATGGAACTGAGAGCCACATGCCACAATTTGGTAGCAGCAGACCGCTGATTAGGCCTTGCGTTCATTCTGCATTCATGTGACTTCAGACTGTGTTCCCAGCAGGCTAATGAGGACACGCTGTTACAGCGCCTAATAATCAGTGTGCGCACTGTATAAAGCAGATGCTCCAAAAATAGATTTCTTGGATTAATTGCATTAATTTGATGAATTAAATCACGCAAACAAAAGAGCGCACTGAAAAATGTCCACCCCTAGCTTTTAGCC
>NW_027279279.1:0-127500 GCF_046629955.1 Centroberyx affinis | reverse complement strand
TGTAGCTACTGCTCTCATCATAGCCAGACAACCTTCGCCCCATCTAGACTTTGTAGGTTATGTCCCCATGCTTTTAGTTATAGTCTGTCCTGTTGGACAGTTAAAGAAGACAATCCAACCAAGCTGGAAGACAGTGCGTTTGAGTTCGGTGTCATACCACAACAAATGCATCAAAATCCATATCAGACACACACTGTATGTTAGTAGCCAGCGCACACCATAACACTGCCGATAAAGAGCTTTGAATGAGTCGTCATCAGCTTAATATCACATAATCTAATAGCATATGATCACAGTGCTAAGCCAGCATATTCCTAAGAATCTCAAGTGATGTTACCATGGTGACTCACACCATCGATAAGAGCATCTGTCAGAACAATATACAGGAGTAACTTCAATTCAACTTAAAATCCAGAGCAACTTTAAAATGAATAGCAACTGTTTTATAAATAGTCTTGTCTTTGCTGTTTACTTTGTATAATTTCCACAATAATGAAAACAGGTTTAGCAATGTAGTCAACAGCAAAAGAAACAAGGAAAAAAAGTGTAAACTCAGGAAAAAACAAAACAAAAACAACCGCACTAAAACCTCAGCAAACAAGGCCATTTGTTTCACTCACCTCCTGCAGGCTAATGGTCTCTCTGACTGCCTGCCTGATGAAAAAGGAGAAGAGGGAGAGGAGGAAGAGGGAGAAACAACCCTGTCACTGTCTCTGTGTGTCGTGCTGCTGCGCTACCTGATCCACTGGAGCCTGTACGAGAGAGAGAGAGCGAGAGAGAGAGAGAGAGAGTCACACACACACACACACACAGACTCAGAGCAATGGAAAGGGGAGGGGGCAGCAGCAGAGAAAAGTAAAGTGGTGCCGCCATTCTCCGTCACCCTGGAAACCAACGCTCTTTCAAAGAAATCGGCCAATGGCAAACACCAGCAATTGTGTTCAGACAAAAAGTCACATGACTGCCGAAACACCGCTCCCTATGCACAGAGTGAGAGGGAAAGAAAAAAAGAAGGGTGGGGTGGGGGGGCAAAAAGAGACAAAAAGGAAAAATAAAGAGACAAGGACACATAGAGGGTGGAAGATATTGACATTGGCTATGCAGAGAGAGAGAAAGAGAGACAGACAGAGAGAAATGAAAAGAAGATAGTGGTTGGGGATTGAGTTGAGTCTGAGTCACGAATGGGACAGGTAGTGAGCAGGTCACCAGGCCCGGCTCCATCCCCATCGTCCCATCTAGCTCTGTGTTGGGATGGGGGACTATCTCCACCCTGTCTTCCTCACAGTCCCACCATCATCACAGCTTTCTGCCTCCCAGTACCAAACAGGCTGGGTGTAGCCTATTTCCTTTTCAGTGAGAGGAACAATGCTGAGCAGCACAGTGTGACGCTAATGATACAGCTTTACCTCCAGCTGACACGCTCAAACATTACCTGTCAGCTTCCGTATTAGGCTATTTATACACTCAGTGTACAAAATATTTGGAACTCCTTCCTGCTATTGAGGTGCACCCCATTGTGCAAAACCCATGTGCTGATTGCCAAGAGGACGACAACTCTTTAACCTGTCTCCTCACCTTCATCTCTATCTTTCCTTCATGACTGAAGTGGATTTAATAGGCAAAATCGGTAAGGGATCAGAGCTTTCACCAAATAAACCACCAATACATTTTGACATGAGTTGAGTAAACGGCTGGCATTGGAAATACCGGCACTTCCTTAGCTCAAAATTAGTTTTCTTATTTTACCCTGACAAAAGACAAATCTAAAACCATTTTGTGTATATTTTTATTTTATTTAAGTTAGTTTTAGGTTCGTTTTTTTCAGTCTAGTTTTTATTTTTATTTTATTTTTCTTTCAGTTTACAACAATGTTTTTAACACCTACTCTTAGTTTTAGTTCACTATAATAACCTCAGTTAGGGCTTGATTTATGAAAGTCCATTTGAATGCGCGGTGTGTAATGTCATCACTTTACCCTCTGGAAACTAGGGGAAAAAATTACAGCTAGACTTTATAGCGTAGATTCCCAATAGAACATTGAAATGGCGCGAGCTACAGATGTTGAGCAGTAGGTTATTACCCAAACTGAAATCACGCATCTATCACTTTCTCAGCAAGAGACACTTGAGCACAATCATCTGCCTTGTAATACGTCGCCTCAGCCCCACTAAATTACCCTACTTCAGCAATGGGAGACAGGTCTCTTTCTCAGAAAACCATTTAACAAGTGAAAAGGGCCCAATTACCCCTCTACAGTGTGGATGTGACAGGACAGCTGATGAGCCATGGACAGACACGGCAGCAAAGCCAGCAGCATCTAACACATGAACAGCAATGACAAGCCCTAAGCCTCTAGCATTGATTCATCTAAAAAGGTAATGAGAGGACTAACTGAGGATTAACAATCCTGTATCATCTTGTCAATAGATAAAAAGCACATTCTGGCTCTGGGCTTACCAATAGATTCTTTGGATATTCTTCTGGCTGGAACATGTATCCTGGAGATTAGGCCAAGTCATAAAATGACATCAAAACCATAGCGTGATTCAGCTCCGCAAGAGAGCAGAACAATAGGGTACGGTGCGCAATACTAATTTGTTTTGTTCAGTAAACTGGACTGGCCTAGTAGTATTGAATCAACACGAAAGACACTGAGGTTGCGGGGCTACGTATGCTTAATCAAACAACATATGAGTCATTGCTTGATGAGAGCATCACAAGACAGGCAGTCCAGATGAAGTTTACCTCTACCATACCTATATAAACAGGGAGTAGGCCTGAGAGAAAAACAGTAGTAGAGAGCCTGGATGGAATCGATGGCATCATTAAGTTGGCAAGAGATCCTCTGAGGGAGTGGTCTTTAGGTCATGCCAATAAGATGCCTGTCACAAAGCCACCATGATAAACTTGGGAGTCTGAAGGTTAAGTATGTGTGTGTGTGTGTGTGTGCGTGTGTGTGTGTGTGTGTGTGTGTGCGTATGCGTGTGCCTGTGTGTGTGTGTGTGTGTGTATCTGTGATCGTCAGCTGGCAGACAAGCCTTTTTGTGTTCTCCAGTGTGAAAGCAGCTGGACAGATGAGTCACCATGGAGGGATTTCATAGAGAGAGGAGGGGAGAAAGCAGTCAAGCAACTAAACACTTGACTGTCAAGCTTTTGTTCCACTTTTCAATTTATTCCTGCAGTATGACCAGAACTGCAAATGTATTCATATCTTGGGAAAATACTCCACAGCATAAAATTGATTTTCAGTGCAGCACTAAGCCTAAATCCGTTCCCAGAATCAGCGATATCTGGCTGTCGAAATTTAATTTCGCCCCGCTATATCATCAGGCTCTCAGTGCTTCTAAGAGTTTTGGATTGAATATGATCAGTTTGAATGGATAGAAGGAGATAATGGTGAAGATGACCAGAACAAAAAAAGACTTAAGAACAATAGGATATCTCTCTTTCTCACTCAGTCACACATGCACACACATACAAACAGCACCTGACAAAAGGCAGCCATGCATCGCATGGCTTGGCATCCTCTCCCTTTAGACAGTGATGGGACAGTGAATACTGTGCACTCGTTGCAAAAACATAGTTATAAATGTTATAGCTAAGACTTTCTGCAGCAGATATTTACTTGGTTGCACACTATAGGCCTGGGGTTCCCAAACCTTGTCAAGGATCACCAGATAGACCTAACGTTACAGTCTCTACTGTAGGTAGAGAGATAACAGTGCGTGAAACATCTGATGAGAATAGACATTGTAATTTACTCCTAGTTTGGGAACCAGTGATTTAGGTTAAAAACAGGTCTGCCTATCGTATTCTAACAATTGTCATCATTCAGTCACAAATGTTAGTTACGTAATGTATTTAGCTAACATTTAGCATAACTGATTTTTGCACAGGTTAATTTTAAAAGATGCAAAATGACTTAGGTAACAGTAATGCTTCTGCTTTGGGCAATATTGCTATAGTTCAAATGGCAAGCCGGTTAAACTAACTCACGGCATGTTAACCCAACAGCTAACTTAACCTAACTAACAGTTAACAACACAGTGGAGAAAGTTTTATCCCAGTTTTATCCTGTCATCATCCTGCAGGTGCAACGGTCTGAGCAGCTCTAGTCAACACTAAGTTGCGTTACTCACCAACGGAAAAAAAAAAATCGACTTTCACATTAGTTTGGCAGGAAACACAAGGTGCAAACATAGATATTGCAACTTGTAGGCGATGTGGTGGTCATTGTTGATGCGACAACCGAAGGCACCATCTCCGTCCTCAGCTGAGTCCGCCAGTGTCAAGCCAGGCAGAAGAAAAAGCTGGACGTCCGGTCAGTATTTTCAAAATAAAAGTTCTATTGAAGACCATGTAAGTTCTTTTTGGAGTAATGCAAAGTACAACAGTGAAAATAAGAATAGATTACATTTCAGTATAGTCATAGCTATATGTACCTATGCAAGATACCATAGGAATGCCAGAAACACAAAGCTCCTGATTCCTCATTGTCAGTCTCCGAGCAACAGCACCAGCTGACATCCTATAGGGGTGATGACCTGGGAATTTACCCATACTAAACATGATGAAAAGGTGTAGCAACACATGCCTTTACAAATTTCCAGGCACACTGCATTATTTTTTACATTGCAAAAAGATATGTGCTAGATTTTTCATTAAACCGTGCCGTTCAGTAGGCTACTAATTCAGGTTGGGAAATAGACTAGACTAAGTTTGTATGTAACATGTTTACAGCAGTAGGCCTAACCTTTATTCTAAAAAATGGCAACATAGTAAAAGGTCTATGTTAAAGTTAACTAGTCAAATTACATTTGGGTACTTTGTTGGATTTGGCCTTATCCAATGGAAATGTAACTAATTACAAATTTATATAGATAGGCTTGTAACAGATTACATTCTGAAAGTCACCTGCCATTTCCCTACTAAATCTGATTTCTTTGGGGGGACAGTTGACATTCATAGTGGCCATGCATCATGTTTAGTTATGTCTTACACAATGCTGAAAAGAGTGCAAAGAGATGTTTAGAGTTTCTCTTCCAAATGTATTTATCCTTGCAGGTGTTCTTTGAGCACACATTTCTGCTAGATGATGAAGAGGAGGTATTAGAAGAACCAAACTTTCTCTTTTTCCTTTCCAAGTTGGTGATGTTGGTGCCTCGCGTGAAACTATCCTTAACAAGAGTTGCTGAATCACGTTTCTGAAGTGAAATGTCCATGTGACTTAGTCAACATAAGCAAAACTAAAAGAAATCTGGTATTCTCTTCACAAAGTGCCGTCGCTGCTCTGCCACAAGACTTATAAAAATTTGAAAAAGAATCACAATCCCTTGCCTGTGCTGAAAGCAGAATGCGATAACAGGTACTTCTGGCTTTGTTCTGTTGGAATGAATAGATTATTAAGCATATTATTAAGCCATCATCCTTTTCTAAAAGCATGCCAAGATGTAATATACAATTGATGCATGCAGGATTAGTAGGCCAACAGAGCACAGGTTGCAGTCCCACAGCATTTCCTTGCTTCCTTCTTAGCAACAGGTAATTCCCTGTGCCTCTTGTTGCTCATAGTTACTAAACACATGACCTTGAAACAGAATGAGTGGAAAATGCAGAACTTGCTTCAACATATTAATTCAGCAGTACAAAACCAGAGGAATGCCTCATGGTGTTATTGCTTTTGTATAACATGTAATTGAGAGTATGAGAAGTTGCTTTTTATCTGATTATCACTTCAGATTGCTTTATTCCCAAAATCACAAAAGCACAAGAATACAGCTGTAGTTCAATATGTTCTAGACTGATAAAAGCAATTTTCTGATACAAACTCGAAACATCTTAATGCTTTTTTGTGTTTGCATGCATGCCAATTGCAGTGCTAACAGTTTTAACAGGTACATTAGTTGTTACAGCACAGTTTCATCATCCCTAGCATAATCAGAGAATATTGGATTAAATTCAAACAGCTGTAAATATGGGAGTAATTGTGTTTATGCTATTTCTATACACCTTTATTAACTACATGTCTGCATATGGTTGTAAAGTTGTCAACATAAATTGAGTTATGAAGTCTAAATACCTTGCAGGGAATGGAATGTTCCTTCCGGCAGGATTCTGTTGTCTTCCATACTGTACAAACAGCTTCTCCTGGGCTTGTCTGAACTCATACTGTAGGCATTTCCAGTTGCAAAGCCTCCCGGTAAAACTGGCCCGTCTCAAGCCAGTACAAGAAGAAAGTTTCCTCTCATAATTATCTGAAAATTGCATTCACTTTCCATGACAAAGCTGTGGTGGCGTGTGCTGGTTTGTCACAAAGTGCTTCTCTGTAATATAATTACACCCATCTTCTTGGCTGCAGTTACCGCCAGGCAATACTATGCAGTCAGGCTGGTGGTGACTTATTATATGCACTTCGCGTCTCCGATAGCTTTGATGGAGTCTGTTGGGGACTGTAACTGCAACCTACCTGACATGATCATGAATCTCATCCAATCACAGCACCCAAACAGTTATTTCTGCTGGTGCTATTCACAGCATGTGTTGACACAGTTTTCCCCACTTCAGTCAGTTAACAAGTCAGAGACGTATGCATCTTATATTCATTGTGTGTCTGTTTGCCTGTGTGTGTGTATGTGTGTGTGTGTGTATGTGTGAGTGAACGAGAGAGAGAGAGAGATTAATTTTGTTATTGTATACTCTATTATCTGATATCTTAGCCTTAATAACATCATCCTCCCTTTATGTTTTTTTTAATCATCTCTTGGGAAAAGGTTTCACAAAGCAAATTTATAAAGCTGTGGCATTGCAGTCCTGCTATAATTGTCTTTATAATTTGATTTCTGTTTAAAAAACGATCTCCCCAGATCCTGCCTTTTCTAATCACAATAGTGCTTTCTTAGGTAAAAGACTGTGGAGGCATGCTGCCTGACTATTACATTTCCTCTTTGACAATAGTGGGAACTGATCCAAATTGTATAAAAAATTCACAAAAATTCACATTTTCAGCTTTTCTGGCAATATATGAATTTATAGGCTGCTATCAGACATAATAATAAAAGTACAAAGTGCTAGAAAGCCGTAGATACAATGCATGAAACAGTCAAACATTCTGTATTTACCTAAACACACCAGGCCCACCTGGTTTTTCACATAATCTGGTAATACCTGAGCAGTGGAGGCAAATTTCTCACAAGCCAGATTAGGCCCCCAGTCTCACCCAGCTGTGACATTGTTCCCTTACAGTGAAATTACAAGCCTAACCAGGGAGAGTAGGTGGACTCTATCCCACTTTCCCACCATAAAAGGCCTCTCCTTTCATTCCATTCCCCTCCATCTGTGTCATGAGAAGTAATAGCACCAGTGAGAGGGGAGTGTGGTTAAAAACGCCTGACAGGGAGCGAGGGGGCCAAGCAATCCCACAAATCACCCAGCCGTGTGAGAAGATGGCCAATCAGCAGATGATTGGAGGATGAGGTTCAGGTATGTGATGGAGGGAGGCGGTGGAAGCTGAACACAAGAAATGGTCAAATATTCATCAGCCTAGTCAAACAAGGCAAACAAACCGCTTCTAGATGTTACGTAAGAGCTGTCTTGTGGTTGAGCCGCTGAGTTTCTGTGGACACATACATGCATGTGCAAACACACACACCACGCAATCCCGTGTCTGACGTGTGTGCATCTCTAAATCCCACACTGTGGCGACAAGGATCAGCAGTACTCAGTCTGGTTTTGATGACAGCCTGTGCTTTGTTACTTTGCTTCCTTTATTTGCATCCTGTTGCTGGAGACAGCAGTGAAGCATAAATGACAGATGTGCGGAAAGTGCCGTGTTGTGTCTGTGTCTTTGTGTGTGTTTTCAGTGTACGTGTGCGTGTGAGTGTGTGTTTATTTCAGGTATCTGAACACAAGATTGGGCAAGTTCAAAAATGTCAGCGTGCTTGTAGCGGTTCCTCTGAAATGGAACGTAACGTGAAGATGAGCGTGACGGCCTCAAAAACAAACCGCTTCTTTTCCTATTATACGCCTGTAAGAACAAATTAGGGATCAGATGTAGCCGTCTCTGGTCTTGACCCTCCTAAATATGACCCAAGTGTATCCAGGACAAAATCAATCCAAGGTTGTCCTTCACAGTACTATGAGTCAGTGAGTTAGAGAGGTAATTTCCCATAGCACTCAGAGACAATTTGATATATCTCAGTTAGAAAAATACATATAAACTCTAAATGGTGTTGGTTTGTTCTAGTTCAATAGTCACTGTTGTGTCTCAGTCGATACATCACAAAACATTTTTCCCTATTTTAACAGAGTGTGCCAGACCGAAAGTTAGGATACTTTACATATGCATACTGCATATTACACTCTGACTTTTAATGTTAAACGTTGCCTTTGATGTGGCCACAGTCAGGGAAAGGAATTCAGGGCACGAATCTTGAGTTTCAAGGTGGCGGGTTTGAGGGATTGTTTGCTCAAGGAGGTGGAGGTGGCAAAACATTGAGTTTTTGGTTGAATATTTATAGATAGTGCCCCCAAGTGGCAAGATGAGGCTATTACACATATTAGACATATCTTCAGTCTCAAGAATATAAACAGGAGGCCTGGGGAAAAGGACAATCACTCATTGCAGGAAAAAAACAACAACATTTTATTCAGTAAAATACATTTAAGCATTGGAGTTATAATAATTCAGTTTTTCAACCTGAGGAACGCAAATGTGAGGTATTAATTATTACCCAGCTAAAACAGACAGCAGAAAATCAGCAACTCAGCAGTATAATAGGAATTATTTAATTGTAGGAACCCGTCCAGTTATACTGTAAAAAATAGATCTTCCAAACATGTAAAGGCACTGTGAGCTCACTGGATGCCAAAGTGTCTTTTGATCCAACAGAGGGAGTGAGAGCTCTGAGTCAGATAGAGTAACTGGGCAGGCTTTCAATATTTGGCTGCTGGGTCTTCTTTTACAGAAGAGGACAGCTTATCTCTGCCTGTTCTACTGGGAAAACACAGGAAATTCCATCAGAACTCAGAGCGGAATGGGAATAATCATACTGATGACTGGCCAGCCAGCTGTCCTGTTCTCACCATCAGGACATGCATGTTCCAGTCTCAGTCGAGGTGTGAGCTCCCTCTGCTGGGTTGGAGTGTGTGGTGTTTCTGTAGCGCTGCCCTGGCTGTATGAGGACGCATTATTGTTGGTCTGTCCAGGGGTCTGTACGTCTGATGCTTGTTGACTGACTGCACACTGGATAAATCCATCTCTGTACTGAAAGACAGAAAACCTTTCCTTAGGTCTACCCAACATAAACATTTAGTTTAATTCAAACTATCAACTATTCAATCGCTATCAATTGAATAAGTTAATTCTAAAATTAGATAACCTCCATTTGAAAAAAAAAAACAATGCATATTCTGGCAAAAGCGTGGTTGTCATGAAATTAAAACACATTACAGCTTATTGTTAAAGTCAGCAGTCTTAAGACATTTGCATACCAAATAGGTGGGTTTTTGAGGATAGGATAAGTTTTTGAAAAATTGACTGATGAATTCAAAGTAGCAACATTTTGAAAAAATTTGAAAAAAAGTGAAATGAAGTGGAATGAAGCCCTTAAATTCAACCTACATCATCTAGTGTAATCACAGGCTAGCTATAGCAGAGCTTTAAACAGCAAAAAAAACCACAGGATAAAAACAGTTGTGTTTATATAAATATATTACAATGTTATGAGTAAACTTTGATAATGCCATACCATGGATCCCTGAGCCCTCCACCCCGGGGACTGGTGGTTGGCCGGTGGGGTATGTGTGTGGTCAGGGGCTGCAGAGGGACTTTGGGCCTCACCAACTCTTGGACCCTGTGGAGTCCCAGGTCTGTGTCTGCTCTGGTTGTACCTGCCTCCGGGGGAGGCTCTGCTCCACTGGCCAGGCTGAGTCGAAGCCTGCGGGAACGGATCCCTGACAGCCTCCGGTTACCAGTGGCTGCTGCGGCACTCAGAGGGGGAGAAGGGGACAGGATGGAGTCTGGGGACAGGGACAGTCGAGCCACGTCGGGGGATAAGGCTTCTCTGTGGGACAGGTCTAAAAACACAACAACATCCTTCAGAGGAGATCAGATATAGTTACAGAAATGCAGTGTTTTTCTTTAGGCATTTCAAAGGCAGCTGACTCAAGTGAGGTGGAGATGCCATCGCTGTTGTTTGTAATCTATATCACACGTTTATGTTCCAATTTACATCTTATTGTGAATATCTTATCATCGGGCTTATCAATGCATTTCTCAGTTTCTTTTCATAAGGAAGAGCAAGTCTGTTCATTCAGTGAGTATTCACCTGGGGATAGAGACTGGAAAGAGGAATCTGGTGAGGTAGTATTTGGCCCGTTGCCTTTCTTCTCCTCTCTGTCCTCTTCATCACTACCATCACTCTTCAGAACACCGAGGCCTTCTTCTTCATCATCATCCTCCTCACAATCCTCCTCTTCTTCATCACTGTGCTGAATAGTCAGTACCTGTGGTATTTTTTCCATCTCTATGGCCTGGAGACGTCTGAAAAACAAGGTAAAAATTCATTTTAGTTCCCTATCTGTCCATCTTTTCACTGTCAAGCATAACACCCTACCAGATGATGAGAATCTGTGATGGGTTTAAAGGACAGTGATGAAAACCTATTGTCCGTGTAGTGAGAGAGTGCAGTGAGAGAGTGAGGTGAATAAGTGGTCAGTACTTGCTGTGCTGCTCCCTCCAAGCCCTAAGCTCAGCAAACACATCACTGCGCTCGCCCACACCAGGCTCCTCAAGGTCATATGTGTGTTCCGGTACGTGGATGGGCAGGTCACACGGCGAGAACGTAGATGTGGTGGGCGCTGTCTACGAGAGAGAAGAGAGGGAACATGACCATGAGGGACAGGAGAGAAGACGCTATGGTGAGAGAGAGGAAATAGGATACAATAGAGGCCGAAGAGCGTACTGCATAAAGTATGGACAGACATGTAGACTTGGGTAACGGTCAGGGAGAGAGACCACAAGAGCAATCTAAGGAATAAAAAATAAATAAAAGGAGAGGAACAGACTGAGCAGGAGCAGATGATAAGAGGTAGAGAGAGAGTGACAGCAGCTGTGTGTATATGCCAGCATGACAGATCGCATGGTGTTGGCAGTGAGAGTCCCATCTGTCATGTCCCCACTGACACAGCTGCACCCTCCACACTTCTCCACCCCTCCATCCCCTGTGTCCTCCCACCACCCGGCCTGTCCTCCCAGGCTCCTGTCCTCCCACTAATAATTATCTCCTTCTGTTTATTCTGACATGACATTAAAGAGATGAGCTGGCTGTGCCAGCCAGCCATAATGGCCTGTCACAGCCCATAAAGATTGCCCTTCACTCCAGCTCCTTGTTCCTTTCACTCCACACTAAATACTCCACTGTATGGGCTACAACATACAACAAATGATAGATTAGTATGGATTAATTCATAATTGATAATGTATTGTTTTTTTATGTAATGTTTTCTTGCTGAATTGTAGGAATTTTGTATTTTGAGTGTCTTGTTCTGACAGATGCCACATACCCTCAACTTCTCTCGTCTTGCTCGAAGAGCCTGGACAGGGTTCCCACAGAACAGGATCTTTCCAGCTCCTTCAAAAACCAACAGATAGAGAAAGATTTCAGCACATCACATCACTGTTTTCTGACAAAATAAGGTCCTCTTGGTGGCACTGTTGTGCAAGGTTTGCCCTCCCATTTGGGGACGTTTTTTCTACAGGTTGAGGCTAAGCAGAGTGACAAGGAATTACAGAGTAAATGAAAGTGTGATGAAGGAACCAAAAAAAAAGAATATATGGTCTCCCTCCTGTTGTGGGCCAAGAGCTATGCCACAACAGATACAGTTAATTAAATGCACGCACCAAAAACCAACCATAACATTGATTAAGCTAAGTGTTTATTGCTGCATGTAGAAGTAGGCTAATGTAGACACATCAGTGGAGAACAGCCAGCGCAGTGCCTCACCATGCGTCAGGGTGCTGGTGTCTGGATCCACTGCTGCTGGGTCTGAATCTGCAGAACCAGGTCTGGATCCAGGAGGGGACAGTACTCTGGACCCTGTTGCTGACACAGGTCTGGACCCAGTGAGGGGTCTGGAGCCCACTGACAGGGGCCAGACACAAGAGAGGCTGGAACTGGGGCGCTTGGCAGAGCTGGGTCTGTTGTAAGAGCATGCACTGTCTGCTGTCTCCTCTGCAGAGAAGAAAAAACAAGTGGCCTACAGTCTCAGTGATACTAAATTTACAACTGTGATTGACTGTTCCACATACAATTACTGACTTAAAATTTTACACACACACACACACACACACACACACATACACACACGCCCGCACGCGCACGCACACATACACACACACACACACACACACACACACACACACATACACACACACCATCTTCAGTAGCAGCCTGAGTGTAGATGCAGTCTCTGATGGAGTTTCGGAGCATGGCCCAGTCTTCTCCCATGGTGCCGCTGCAGCCCAGACCATCCTCCTCTGCCATCACATCGTCTAGGTAACGTAGCTGCGGGACCAGCTCCCTCACCGCAGCACGATAGCTATACTCTACCGCCTGGGAGAGAGAGAGAGAGGGAGAGACGGGGTGAGAGAGAGAGAGAGAGAGAGAGAGGGAGAAGATAGAGGAGGCAAGAGAGGAAGGAGAGATGAAAAGAAAGGAGACAAGGAGGGAGAGGAGACATGGAGTATGCCAAGATGGATGGCACATGACACTGGTTACGGACACTGTGACTATAATGTATACAGAGAAGTGTACAGTATGTTATGTAAAAGGTTCAAGAACCCCAGTAATCTCTTTAAAATCAAACTGATATAAACTATATTCAATTTATGCTGTATCACCTGGCAAGTCTTGCATGACTATTTTCAAGATGATATCATAGACTACATCATGCCCCATAGATGATAAAAAAAACAGGATGTGCTGTGAAGGGGAGAGAGCACGACAGGTGACTCTGATCATATTGTCATCATATTGACTCATCTTAAAAAGAGAAAGCGGCAGATATTAAAGCCAATCAAGCCAGTGATATGCTAGCAATCCACAGGTGGGACACTGTTACATGTGCCAAGAGCTGTGTGCCAGCAAGGCTATCCACAGCATTACATTAGTATATATGCATATTAGCTAGCTTACATGCTGTCCTTGTGGTCTTGCCCGTGATGGCTCCTTAATGAATCTGTAGAACTTAAGTTCTAAACAAGGAGACAAAAGGCATAGAGCTGTGTGGGTTGATAACTGAGTGCTAATAAAGCCTATAATGTGCACTTTGTACTGAGGCCTGGTCTTTTATCAGCAGAGAGAGAGAGAGAGCAGAGAGAGCCCAGTAAAAGCACTGTGCTACTGAGAGATCAAATTAGAGCTCAGCCCTCCTACCCTTCACCAAACCACACAGATGGAGTGAATGAGAAAGAGAGTGAAGGGCTGGGAAAGAGGAAACGAAGGAGAGAATGAGGGGTGGATGAGAGGAAGTGAGCGGATGTGTGTGTATGTGTGTGTGTGTGTGTGTGTGTGTGTGTGTGACACAGAGAGAGAGAGCAAGAGGAATGATAGTTTGGCAAGAAAGCAAGCCCAAGGACCCCTCAGTCACTACAAAGAGGCCTAATGCATATTCAGCTCAGCGTCTCCCCTCATTGCCCTAGTTTCCTAATTAATGCTCTGCTGGTGGGTGTAAATAAACACATTCACACTGGCCCAAAAACCCACAGCATACTGTGTCTAGAATCAATGGAAGGTGGAAAGGCAGTCTTTATATCCAACTATACTCGATATCATTGAATGTTGGGTCACTGCTGAGTTGCCTTATGTACAGGACATTAACATCAAATGAGAGATCAAATAAGCAATCATGCTAATTACTACCACAATACATAGCTGGCACTGTAATCAAATTATAAAACATTGTGTCAAAACGTCTCCACAGGAAAGTGTGTCTGTCAGTTGTGTGGCTGTTATGTTTGATGTCTCCTGCTCTCCCACTGTCCTGTCCTGTGTGTTGAAGATGCAGATACAGAGCAGTAAGATCACACAGATACTTTACTTTCAGGATAATTGCATTTTGGTCATTATCTGACCCATGAGGGCCAAAAGCCTGCTAACACAAGAGAGACAACTAATTGTCGAACAAGGTCTACATCACAACCTGCATTTGCAGGTTTACCCTCTACAACATCTGCCAAATACAATGAATACAACACTTTCATATCAGGGACTCTGCCTAGCTCCTTGCTCAAGCTTTAGTCAGCTCCTGTCTGGATTGCTGCAACTTCCTCCTAACTAGGCTCTCTGCAGGCCCTGCAAAATGTCCAAAACACTGCAGCCTGCCTGCTCCACAACCCCAAATGGTGGAAAGACCTTCCCATCATACACTGAAAACTCATCTCTTCAAGAAATACTACTTCCCTGCATTCCCCTCTCCTACATCTTCATATTCTGATATTCTATTCTGATGAAATACAGAATATCCGTTCTATCTTCGTTCTATATTTCCTTATTTCCCGAGCACTTCTCCATCATACATGATTACTCTAAGGTCACAGGAACATATTGTTACAACTGACCCTTGCACGGCTTTCTACTGGTTACTTTAAGTGTTGTGGTGATCTAGGAATTTGATCTTATTCTCCTGTTTCCATGTAAGTCTCTCTGGGTGAGAGCATCAGCTAAATGCCTAAAATGTAAATATAACTGATGATGAAAGGTTGGGTCATCTTGTATACACACACATACACACTTACAGAAAGAACACACACGCGCGCACACACACACACACGAGCGCGCGCACACACACACACACACACACACACACACACACACAGACACACCTCTCCATCAGAGGTTCTCACTGCAATCCACACTGCATTATCCATGATGATACAATTGCTGATCAGGAAAACTGTTGGTTTTAAGTACAGAGGGATACATGACTTTTGTAGCTAATTTTGTTATCACTGATGTCTGCGATTCCACTGCATTTCAATTGGAACAATGCTGATTTGTCAAAAGATCCGTGTCTGCTGAGACAGAAAGGACAGACAAGGACCCAGACAAGGACAGACAGATAGGTCTTGTAAAGGAAAAGCCAACATTTGGAGTCGATATACAACCTAACCAGTGTTACCTTGTTCCAGTGCCATCTGTTTTTGCAGTTGGTGACAAATGCACATCATTCAATGCAAACATATGGTATTAACATGAGCATGGCATTACCCTACCTGGGTGGCAGTGGGGTGTGGGCGCACACACACAGGGTTTCCCTCCAGGGTGAGTGTGTGGAGGTGGCTGCACAGACCCAGGTACTGAACCTGGACCAGGTCATCCACATCATTCCCTTCCAGATCCAACAGCTGTAGGTTCTCCAGCATGCTAACCTGGCTCAGGTCTGATACACTGTTGTATGCCACATATAACTCCTGACACAGGGAGATAAGTAGAGAGACAGGAAGACAGGGAGAGCGGCAGAGAGACAGGTGTGATAGGCAGACAGAGGCAGGCAGAAAGGCAGACAAGGAAAGAGGCAGACAAACAGATGGACAGGGAGTCAGAGAGACATAAGGACCATAACCAATACTTGGATATAGAGAGGGAGCAACTTTTAAAAGGGACTGATGCCAAGGGCCAGATTCACACAAGTTACCTAAGAAGAAATTTTAACAAGTTCTGTTCCCCAATATTTAATAAGATTAGTCTCATCTCTTAAGAACTTCTCTTGGTTTCTTACTTAGGAACTCTTACCCACAATGTAAATGAGCACAAAAGTATCTTCGTGTATTTTGTAATTTAAATAAGTAATAGGGTTAATGCACTCTGTCTGCTAGCTATAGCAATATAGGATTTTGTGGGGGTTTGAACATATAAATCCACGCACGACCCTTGAGAAGAAAACATTAAATGGTATCAGCTAATGCAAAACTATAATAACCAACTTCTGCCGTCTAACAGCTAGCTAGCTAAAAAATGCAAAATGTTAAATTTAAAATGTAAGATACAGTAAGTAAAATACCTTCTTCAGTGGTTTTCAATCCTGGTCCTTGGGACCCAGAGTACTGCTGGTTTTCTATCCTACCTGGTAGTTAATTGCAGTTAATTGCATTCACCTGGCATCCCAGGTGTAAATCATTCCCTGTTTAGATGGCTAGAGTAAAAACCAGCAGGGCAAGGGTCCTGAGCACCAGGACTGAGAACCACTGACCTGTGTTTAAATCAGGATTGGGCAATCATGTTCTATGAGGGGCAGAGAGTCTGCAGGTTTTCATTCCAACCAAACATTACACCAGGTGACTTTACTAATTTCCCTAATAGCACACCTAAATTAAATCAGTGAAATGGTTTGGTTGGAATGAAAACCTGCAGACTCTTGCATCTCCATGGCACATGGTTGCCCATCCCTGATTTAGAGGCGCACCCACACTGCAACAAGACAAGTGGAAGACTATCTTAAACTTAAGTAAAGTTATTTTTTCTTAAGAACCAAAATATAAGTTAAGAAAACACTAAACCATTTTTTACTTTGTTTTAAGTTAAAATAAATAGCCCTCAAGAAGATCTTTTGTCCCTCAGAAGGTTTTGTGAATCTGGCCCCAGGTCTTTGTTTCTGCACTGAACCATCTGCAGCCTATAAACTCTACCTTGAGAGAGGAGAAAGAAGGGATGCCATCTAGGTCTTGCAGGCAGCAGCGAGACATCCACAGCACCTGCAGGTGGGAGAGGGTGGTTCCCAGGTCTCTGAGGAGACAACACAACACACACTTGATTTAGAGGCAGGGATGGGACTTTCACAGCATCATAAATCATGGAAAAAGGCTACCGGGTCCCTCGGCCATTGCTGCCAGAGATTCCTTTCTCTTACCCCTTAAGTAGGCTTCTCCTCTGCCTCCCATTTCTTCTGCTCTGAACCTCAGTCAGTGTATCTATAACCCCATAACACCCTTTCCACGACAGCTCCCTCAGCCCAGAGCAGGAAATGCTATCAGAGGCTGTGCACGTCCGGTTGGCCCTTCTCTGCTCCTCTCAGGGTGCGGCAGACAGCTCCCTATCTTTCTGTTTATACTGTCTCATCCCTCAACACTCTCTGTAACAATTCTCCACCTGTGCTGCTATAAGGACAATTCACAATGTGTGTGTGTGTGTGTGTGTGTGTGTATGTATGTGTGTGCGTCCCATCCTGGAGGTTTATTGCGTTCCCTCTATCCGATATTGATGACACAGCTGTGCCTGGAATCAAAACTGAAAGGATGATCCAGGAGACCGTGCCTATTTCCCGTCATTTCCGAGAACTGTCCAAACTGATGACACTGAAAGCTGAGATGCCACGAACCCTTCTGTGTCCCACTGTGAGTCAGGCAGGTGAGCCTGTTCCAGATGTATCTATTATCCCTAACCCAAGACGGTGCGGCACGCCAGATCTGTTGGTGTATGTCCCATCTGATTTATAAGCTGCAGCATGCATCTTCCATACAGAGACATCCTGATTCTTACAAGTCCCTTTTGGCCTACCTTGGTGGAAACAGAGCAGAGCCCTCCACCTGCACTACAATAGTACCACACTTTATCATCTGGCACAGATCGCTATGAGCTCTGACCACCCGCTCTGCTTCAAAGCACAATCATTTAAACGCATGCCCGGCCTCTCGCTGAAGGGCGTTTCCCAGCGTGGATGTGGCCAGCGTGAGGCACGGCAGGAATCCCCACGGGTCCATCACTGCTCTGGTTCCAATTACAGCTCTCTTTGTGGAAAGATGGGAAAGCTACATGCTTTGGACCTGCTGCTTTGTTCTGTTCAACGTATCCTGAATATCAACTGGGTCATAGCAGGAGAAGAAGCATACATCAATCGCAGAAATTCAGTTTTGGTCAATACGGGATTTCACTTTCCTTTTCAGTATTTGCAGCTGGTTCGGTTTCTGTATTATTCCATGAGCTAATGTCAAGTGTGCGTTTGTGTGTGTGTGTGTGTGTGTGTGTGTGTGTGTGTGTGTGTGTGTGTGCCTGGGCAGGGAGGGGGGTTACTATTCAAGGGAATACACACCAGAGAGAAAACAAGAAGACGATGGCTGCGTTGTGTGACTTTTATGCTTACCTTACTGACATGATCATGCTGTTGTTCATTTTGAGCTGCACCAGCTTGGGCAAGTAGGCACCTAGAAGATGATCAGATAAAAAAAAGCCATCTCTCTCTCTCTCTCTCTCTCTCTCTCTCTCTCACATGACAGCAGGGCGATTACTTGACTGGGTCTTAAACTGGCTGCTTGGCTCACTTCCAGCCACACCTCATCAGGTCTCTAAACTCCATTCGCTAAAAGGAGGAGAGCCTACAGAGGCCAGCCACGTGTGATTCACACGCCTGGCTGTACAGACAACGCTCCGTCATGCCCGCACTCGTTGTGCAATCTAGGATTTTTCTGAGGACAAAGGTGAGCATAATGAAGACGCTCCTCTGCCATTATCAGCTCAACCGGCTTGCATTGAGGCAGGCAAACATGACAGGAAATCTACAACTGATACCTTGTGTGCGTCACAGCAATGCCTTTGTCTGGACTCTTATCTAGCTCTGGTTGGCGATTGTCTATGGTCGTTCCCAGTAATGAATCGTCATTGTATAGAGTGTGAATTTATCATCCGTTAGTGTCAGTCTTCCAGTTTCGTAAAGTTCCCCACACTTAAATCTCATAACATTTGCTCTATGTGTGACCAAACAGGGCAAAAGGACAAGGGTTCGCATAAGGCACACTGGATATAAACAATAAAACCTACAAGAAAACAGTGAGCTCTATGGAATGCACATTGCAAATATGATCTGATGTACTAAGTCATGATTTACATTTCTGGAAGCCTGGAAGTGTGAATCTCATCTGCATGATCATCTCTTACCAAAGTTACCCAGCGTGTTTTCTCGAGTGTCGACGCAGATCTCCAATGAGGTCACCTGAGAGAGATCCTGAGCTCCACACAGGGATTCCTGGGAGAAACAGAAAATAACTTTATACACAGTACACCAGATGATCCTTACTGTGGTGTTAGCCTAGATCTCAGGTACATAGCTATGTTTTATATATCATTCAACATTTATCTTAAACATATCCCCACAACTTTTACACAAGGAATAATGTGAAGCCTATGAGACAAAACTCTCTCGCCACCTCACCTTGAAACAACATTCTGCACAAATTGCACTCATGGAACAAAGGGGACAAGCAATTCAGGTGACAGATTCTGTAGTGCACTGTCTGTGTATGAAAGCTACAGCCTGCCCGACACTAACACCACAGATGATTATGGATGGGAAGTGTTTCGCGCTGCATGCCTTATTGCTCAGTATAATCAGAGCGACGCACATGCACCGCAGATAAATCACACAGATCCCCAGTAGCTTAATGGCTAGATCTCCCTCCATGCACCCAGCTGTCTCCCGCTTTGCCTGGCCGAGACCGACCTCACTGAAAAGCCTCATAACATCCCCACCAAACATGGTAAGAACACACAATGATTTACACAAGCCAGACAACAAAATCATTTTATGACTGACATGGTATAGAAAAGTGTAATTAATTTTGACAACCTATACCCCTCCCCATTTTCCCATTGACTTTTCGTAAAATAGTCAGGCATAGGCTTAAACAAAGAAGAGGGCAGTAATGGAGCCACCCCACTGTGATATACAAATAATGATACAGATAGGATGCAGAGGGGTTAGATATTTTCTCCATGATGACATGTGCATTCCTCAAGCACAGACAAAATCATGAATTAAGGTTAATGCTTCAACCATTGCTGTAATGTACGCTACAATGGAAATAACTGTAAAATACAGTGATTTCACATTGTTTTCAGAAGTCCACAATCCCAGATGCAACAGCTAACCTGACTATAGCTCGGATAAAGAAAAAGGCATAATCTAAACATGAATCAGACAAAGACAACGGAGAACATATAGGTTATACCAACACTGACTGAATCCTTAACCAGCTCTACCACCTTACCAGCTTTGCTGGAGAGAGGTAAAGCTCCACTACTGTTTCAGAGTCCTCATATCCCTTCGTGGCAGGAGTTGGGTTCATGTGGCCTGATCCACTTAGCTCAGTCACCAGTACCCGAGCTGTACCAGGCCGGACATGGGGCACAGACCCATAAGAGCAACTCATCTCTCACGGTTGGCTACCTGAAACGAATGAAAAAAAAACATACTTTGTCAAGAAAGTCTAATGGCTGTTTAGAAAAGTGTGAAGAAGCAGCTCTAGTTTTATGGTTTGTGGTGACCTTACTCCACGGCACTGTTTTTGAGTCAGGTTTGGCTCAATGGATGTGGCTGCTATGTTCAATGTTGACATGAAGCAGGAGACAACGAAGTAACATTTCTGAGTCGTAGCTAACTCCAATGGTGAATTTACTTTGAACGGAATTTTACATAGTACTATCCGTACCTTTACCGAGGCGTTTTTTTTATCCGGTGTAGAAAACTGCAGCCTAAAAAATTAGTTCATACATTTTCAGAGTGCACCTTATCACACAAGCAAAAGTTTGGTTGACAACCACAGGCGACTTCCTGGATACGGCGCTGAGAGACGCTTGGCTTCCTGGGAAATGTAGTGTAGGCTACATTCATTCTCAAAACCCAAAATAACACTAACAAAACCAAAACCTCTGCACCCTCCTACCAAAATAACTAATAAGGACAATTAAACAGATATGCTAACATTTACGCTTCACGAGAGTTTGTTTAGTAAATAAATATCAGCTGTGATTAGCTACACGTTCTCACCAACAGTGGCCCTTGCTGTTGCCTCAGGTAAAGGTAACAGTTAAACTACAGTAGTAATATTATTTCAATTTAATTTCATTTTTTATTTGAAATACTCTGTTCCTAACGCCCACGGTGGTCAGCTGCTGCCTTCAAGTGCGCGTCGTAAACCCCCTTTTCCAAGCAGCGTGCATTGAAACGCTTTTGGTTGGAAACTATACATCCATGGTCGGAAATAATTTATCCCGTAACACAAGTCGTGTTTAGGTGTTTACTGTTCAGAAACCAACTGACACAGATCTACTTTTTGTTGCAGAGGCAGAATGAAGAGGAGCAAATGTGCCTCAGCCATGTAGCCTAACTGATAGACTATTCAAATTTGTTATAAAGAAAAATGCGACAACTAAACGTTTAAAAGGGTGAACAAGGGGTGGAAATAGAAGCATACAACAGAACTAATTCTTTATACAGAATGCCAAACAATAACATTTAATAATAATAATAAAATACATGGGGTTTTTTTTACAATCAGATGTTGGCTCTTGGCTAATGACCCCTCAGCTTGTTGTAAGTATGCAGTGCACATTCCTGTGTGTGCGAAATATGTCGGTCTGTAAACGGGATAACTTGGGTATCATGGAAAATCCCTTATTTTCCGGAAACTCAGAAGAAAAAGAAGATCCCTTATTTCCCTTTCGTATTTACCGCTTTGTTGGGTCATCGGTGTGCGGTCACATCGTAGTTCCCATATTTCCTACAGTGCATGAAAGCAGCAGTAACATGCATGGTAACCGGGGCGGTTCTATGTTTGATAGAGCTGGGCGTGGGCTCAACACTCCTCATCCTCGCTCTCTCTGGAAGCACATTGTTCAACGCGGGCTCATTTTACCCAGACCGAATGAATGCCTTGGTGCATTTCTACTGAAAACTAAGCAGTTTCTGAGTGTGAATAAGGTGTGGATATCTGACGACGGCGAGGACCAGACCGAGAATAATCGATTTCATCTGATTGAGCCTGAGAAGCAATAGAGTTGAAACATTTTTTTCCCTCTTTCTCCGGTAGACGAACACGTCGCTCTTGTCGCTAATTAGACCCCAGCTTGTTGTAAGTATGCAGTGCACATTCCTGTGTGTGCGAAATATGTCCGTCTGTACCTAAAGGCAGTGACTGTTTTTTTGTTTTGTCTAATGATAGGTCCGCTTAAAAACGCGTTGTGTGTTTTTTTGGAGATCAATGAAGATTGCGGACCACAGTTGAAACGTTATGTTATCATTACATTGAATTCACACCCGGCAAGCTCTATGTATCTTTATCTATCTTGCTTTTAGTCTTGGCTACGCGGTCGAGGTTTGGCAAGGTTTGAGGATTTTACATAGTCGAGTCAGTTTGTCATCATGCTTTATATTTCAGCCAGATATGATAAACAATCTCCCTTGAGTTCGGCTGTTCAAAACTTGGCCAAGGAGGAACAGACTGCTGTGGATTTTTTTTTTGTTCCACCCCTGCTCATTTTGAAAAAGAAACCGAATGCGTTTAAATTGCCCTATCGTGGAGGGGGATTTATATTCTGTGGCCTGTAGTGTTTCCAGTGTAGAGACAAACTAGAGTAGAAGGCTACTGACGGCAGTGGCCGCACAGACTCGGGTGACGCCCCGTCACACGGAGTGAAAACTGAATGTAGCACTGCGGAAGTTACATTCCATTACAAGGCGTTTGGAAGGCTGGCTTGGAATAAATTTTATTCTAGCCGCTGTCTGCTCAACTTGCTCAGTAAGTTGAAAAGGGAAAACGGGACAGCATCGATGGCTAATTGGCCATCATTCAAATTCTGGCCATAGGGCTGGTAGACCAAGCAGGGATGTAAAGGAGGGTAAACCCACCCAAACAGTTTACTCGTGTTTTTATTTGTCGAGTAGAGTTAACCCACCTTTGACTGACATGCATCTTTATGACAGAATACACATTATACACCATAGTAAGTAGCATCAAGCTGATTTAAGTTACATGAACACTGAGGGTCTTTTAAGGTAAAGCAGACATTGTTTTTCTGAAAATAGAAGTGAATGTTGTATATATTGGTGGTTGTTTGTCTTATGATGATCACCGCCTGGAGGCCATAGTTTATCCACCTTGTAATTCACCATTACATCACTGCTGTTGACCAAAGCATCTCGTCTAAATTATATATGATGCTAGTCCTTCAGTGATTGACTGACGTAAATGACATGTACAATGAAATCGATGTCTGCAGGGTTCAGTGTGTAAATCAGGAATTCAGACAGCTGGCAAACACCTGGAGATAGTCCAGCCAATAATAGAGGTGTGATGTTAATATCTCATCCCTCTCTCTGAACAGCTGTACGCTGAGCACTACTGGACAGCATGACGTATATGAGAGAGCCTCTTCTGGATGCCAAGATCATGTTTTACAAAAGAGCAATTGGTCATTTTGCTTTCATCCATGGAGATTTAATTTGCTGTGTGTAGTCTAGTGTGTATCTGAGGCCCAAAGAGGGCTTGGGAAAGGCTCTAGGGCACACTGGTAAGCAGATTTTAGGGATGGCCCTCCAGATGTTAAGTACTATTGTAGTGCAGACTAGAAATGGCCTTTGTTCCTCGGCTTCGCAACTTGCGGCTCAGTGCCACATAATGTTGTGCTGTTAAGTGAATGCTGATACAGGGGGAGGTCGGTTTGTTTCTGTGGTCCTTCGGAGAGCTGATGTTGGGTGGGATCTTACGTGGGTTCAGCTTTGTGCATGCAACTCACAAGATGCTTTCTGTGCAGAGTGCTTTGACATGTATACGCACACTAAGAGCGATTAGGTCAGTGTCTTCACCCAACTCTCAGATTGCAAGAAGAGCACTGATGAATTTCGAGGTCTTTGGTGTCGTCTGAGCCTCATGGCTCCTCTAACTGGCAGCCCTTTGTGTGGAGGTCAGCTGGCCTTTTCATCTCCGCTGCTGCCTCCACCATCTCACCCTGCCCGACAAGCTGAAAGGATGACCCAGTAGGGAAAAGGTCACTTGGACTCCAGCCCCCTCAAGAGCTGCTGGTTTAAGTATGCACCCAGATACACATTGATTCATGCACAAGCTCTGTATCTGTTTGTTTGTGAGGGAGAAATCATTAGGAGCAAATGTTTATTAATGGATTTTCACAAAAGATTCACACTGAGCAAAATTATGTTTTCGCTCATGCCGCACAATCTTGTCTTGATATTTTCTGTGCCTTCCTCCTCCAGTAGAGGAATCCTATGGATAATTATCATATGGATACTAGTCCTATGAGTGTAATGGGGTTATAGTCCCCATCCATTCCATTTTAATAAATGGATTGATAGATGAATGAATTGATAGACTTCATGATTCTGGATTGTGTTAAGTCCTCACCTCCTTGTGTTTCATTGGCCTCAGAAAATAGAATAGTGATTCCTCAGCTGCCTGTCGACACTTATGTTTGGATGCCATTTAGGAGGATGATGTCATCTGAGAGCAGTGGAAGGGGGCGGTGGGCTATCGAGACTCCAGGATGGGTCTTGGACTCTAAGTATTCGACCGTGATACCTCCCTGGAGAGGTTCTCCTTACCATCATCGCTCCATTAAAAATCTATTATCCCTGCAGTGGGCTTGTGGCTCTGCCAGTATGGATCCTTTAACCAATTAAGCACTTTAATGGAGAGCAGGATGCATGTGGAGAAAGATGGCCATTCTTGTGCCAAAATGGCCATTCTTGTGCAAACTATGTGTTTCTTACGTCATGGCATTGTTTTCCATGTCAAGAGCCTAAGCTATGAAATCATGGAGAAAATAGAGAGGTGTCTTGACCCGAGTCATCAAGTGTTCTGACTCTGAGGATACCCCAGCCATACAGCTGGATTAGCAGGCAAAATATTGACTTTGACAAGGAGGGAGTAGGAGGTCTTTGATTTTTTTTGGTTTGCAGGTCGACCCCTCCCTCCTGTGGTCTGCTGTGCCCTTGGCATATGGAAAGAGTAGCCCTCTCCCTCCCTCGCCCAGAGCCACCCTTCTCCCATCATCCCTCTCGCTGCTCTGTGCTCGCACCCTCAGTAAGCTGTCATGTAAGATTATCCTCTTGGTTCAGGCAGGGCTCTAGGGTTTCAAAACGCACTGTTAATTTCCTAGGCTGGAGGTGGCGAGCTATAAATAACCCTAAACACAGACATATAGTGCTCCTTGAGCAAAAGGGAGCAGCCATGCAGAGATTTAGTGGACTTGGGAACGGAGCGGGTCATGAGCCTGTACACTGCTGTGTCTGAGGCGTATGTGTGAACTGTATGAACTAACTTGTTATCCTGGTATGGGACTCGCTGTTAACTTTTTTTACTGGATTATTGCTTTTGTCAGATGAGCACAACATGATGCTATATTTTTGAGCAAAAGATAAAATGGGCCATATTCTGTTAGTTTTGCATCATCTCAGTGCTGTGTGTGTTTGTGATTGAATGTGTGTGCAAATGTGGACACGTGTTGCACTTCTGGGGCTAATTAGGACTCTAGTAGAGGCTCACGGTGTTCTGACACTAATTACTGTACAATATGACAGTCAGGACAGAGCAGAAGAGGGTATGGGTGGTGTGTGTGGCGCTGCTATAGGGACAGGGCGACCATCTGTGTACAGAATAGGGAGTTCCTATGCTCTGTGTGTGTGTGTGTCAGTGTAAAATGTGTAAAAAGACAGGCTTGATCCGGAGATCATGATCCCATGTGTCTGTGCCTTCATCCCTCCCTTCTATCGGTACAAAGACCAATTCGGTGCAAGCCCCCACTGACAACAAGTGGCTCTGAGGAAATGACAGCAACTCTATCAAAGATTAATTTTGCTACCCATCTCCATATGTATGTGTGGATTATTAATCAGCGGCTGACATGGCCTAGTTTGAGAGGAGATGGCACGGCTGTCTGTTTTCCTCCTGGAGTCTGAGTAGCAGGCTTGGGTGTGTCGAATTTTCATATTAGGCTGTAGATTACAGTCACTTGACAGGTCTGAGATCTTGTTATTTAAGAGGCACACAATAACCAACCACGTCAAAAGCTAGATAGGTGTGTGTGTGTTGGTCAATCTGCAAATGTCAATCTCTTTTTTTATTTTTTTTTATTCATAACTCTAAATCTCTGTGCGATCCCACACTTTCCCCTCCTCATCACTTTACACTGCATTGACATATTATGACAGTTAGGCTGACATTCATGTATGATTAAAGTTTTGGTAGGTTGGGTGTGTGTGGTGAGACTGGGGAAGTTTGAAAAACCAATGGAAATTATTAGAATCTATTACTATTATTGTATTCAGGCTGAATGGGTGGGGAGATCAAGGTCAGATTACTCACAGGGTGAGATTAAGGATAGGGTTGGGGTGTAAGAAGAAGAGGAAGATGGGAGGAGGAGTAGGAATATCCCTCAGGCACAAAACATCTCCTGACTAGTCTCCCCTGCCCTGTCTATTTGGCTGATAGCAGCTGTCCTCACCTGCCGGCATGGACTGGGAATAACAGTGCAGATTGATCTCATCATAAATCTCCATCGAATCAATGCTATGATGCACCTTTTCCAATCCCAATGATCTGGCCATACTTTAGCCTTTGATTCTTTTTTCATGCTGTTGCTGTTCCCACACATCAAAACAGAGTAGTCCCACCTTAACCAAAAAAAGAAAAGCCCCAGTGTGAATCCTTTCCCTGTCTGTAGCTTGTTGCCTACAGTGTCTCTCGCCAGCGAAGGTCTCCGCCTGTGCCAGCATCTGCGTCTGCCCTGCGTAAGTCTCTCCTCTGCACACACAGCCACTGTTTATTTGGTTAGAGGAGGCTGTGAGGAGCGAGGCTGGCTCTGTGGCTCCGGCACGGTCTCTGTACTCTAGCCAGGGCGAGCTGCACCGTGTACCAGGTTGATTTATTTACAGTGGGGGAAAAGGAAGCTAAATGTTTGGCCACAAGATTGAGGGGTCAGGGTAATTCCCTTCCTGTTGTGTTGGAGAATTATATAGCAGTCTGGGTGCTTTTACAAGGAGGCCACTGTTGATATTGGTGATGGTGTGCAGAGCTACCTGCTCCATTTAAATGGCTTACTGGACTAGGGCTGCAACTAACGATTATTTTCATTGTCGATTAATCTGTCGATTTATTTTCTCGATTAATCGATTAGTTGTTTGGTCTATAAAATGTCAGAAAATGGTGAAAAATGTTTCCCAAAGCCCAAGATGACGTCCTCAAATGTCTTGTTTTGTCCGCAACCCAAACATATTCAGTTTACTGTCATAGAGGAGTAAAGAAACCAGAAAATATTCACATTTAAGAAGCTGGAATCAGAGAATTTTGACTTATTTTTCTTAAAAGATTACTCAAACCGATTAATCGATTGTCAAAATAGTTGGCAATTAATTTAATAGTTGACAACTAATCGATCGTTGCAGCTCTATACTGGACCTAGGATGTGTTGCAGCATCGTGTGTCTGAATGGGAGCAAATAAGTGAGTGTGTTGTCTGTCAGAAAGTGAGCAACAAGTCTGCTTTTCCATCAATCATTAACATCAGTGAGCCAACCTTCCGCACATCAACACGTCAGTCACACACACACACACACACACACACACACTGACACCTCAAACACACAAACGGGGGCTCTGACAGAGGTGCATGCGGATTCTATTAATACAACACCACACCCAGGGACAAATATAGGAGTTACTTGGAGTGTGTCTGTTGCTTTTGACTCCCAGCCATGGCATTAGCCTTGTAAGGGGAGTTTTCTCTGGATGCTCTGTGTATTGTGCTCTCCTCAAACTGTCCAGAGGCCATGCTGATGTCACCTGTTACTCCTCTCTGCAAGGAAAGGAACACTCCAGCTGTGTGTATGTTTGTGTATGTATTTTTGTGTGTGTGTTCCTGAGAGAGAGAGAGAGAGAGAGAGAGAGAGAGAGAGAGCACAAGAGAGAGGGTGTGCATGTGTAGCAGTAAGTGTTCCACTCAGGCCGGCCAAAGCGCCGATGTTCGCCGCTGTTCGCCGCTGTTCAGTGTGAGAGGAGTTGGAGTAGCAGGACTACATGGAGCTGCTCTCATTCTCTTCTCTCTATTTGGTCTTTATGTGAGGGATGACAGTTGGTGCCCTGGAGAAGATAGAACGCCATACACAAATTCTAGTGCTCATGAAATCGTGTCAGATTGATTACACACTGTAGCAGGTGTTGCAGGTTAGTTATTTCTACGTTTAACCCACTTAAGCAGGAACATGCAGCGCAGTGAGAACCTGTCGACGAGCCTGTTGAGATATTTAACCCCCGTGTGGCCTTGTTCTAGCGCTGGACAATTCATCGGCAAAAGAAATCGAAATCGCAATATGAACTTCTGCAATTTCCAAATCGCAGAGGCTGCAATTAATTGCGTAAGAGAGAGAGGGGTGTCCAAACTGGATTTCTAAACAAGGTGTTATAGAGCTCAGTAAATCCTGCACACTGACATCTAAAATCACTTTTCTTGAAACAATTTTAAAGTTCTAAAAAATTTATGACAAAAAAAACTTCTGATGTTTAAATCACAATTGCAATATTCTGTCAAATAATCGCAATTAGATTTTTTGTCAATATCTTTCAGCCCTACCTTGTTCTGTTCTGTATGCCCCTCGTTTCACTCTATGCACCATTGCTCTTTGCAGATCTGAAAGGAAAAGCTATGTCTAAACTACAAGGCATGAGAAACACTAAATTTTAAGTCTGTTAGTAAGTGATAGCAAGGCCCATGCGCCCGGGGTGTCAGGGCGGGGCAGATGCAGATAACAGCGCCACAGAGGGAAAATACGATCCTGCTGCTGATGTCATTACTGCCTATTGGTTTATGATGTATGCAGCGATGACTTGGCTTACTGACTGTGATATTCAAATGACACAATCTTAATCATTTATGTTCAAAGGATTTGAATACCATTCTCGCCACTGAGGCAGCAGCTTGGCTCTATATTGCTTTGGGTCTGAGAGTGGACAATTCATTTGTAAATCAGCGTGTTTATTTTTGAGGTGGGGTGGCGTTAGGTAAATACAGTGTCTGGAGTTGACTTTTTGACTGCTGCTGTAAAAGAGAAAGTGAAATTGAACTGCCTCTAGGCCATTGTATCACAGGAAGGTAGAGAGATTCCCAGTGATTTTCCTTTGTGCTCTGTCAATAGCGATGACATCATTGCGATGACATCGCTGACCACTCATTGTCTTCCGTATGATGTCAAACTGAACGGTAACCAAGGGAGGCTCCTGCTGTTGCCATGGGACATCAGCAGTATTTTCTTGTGGTATCCCGCGGTTTTGTGACACTCGCAACAGCTTGCATTTGATTTGATGTTGCAAAAGACTGTGATAGATTCAGTTCTCTCTGCCTCTGACTTATTGACTCATCAATATGTGCTATCATGTCTTATGGTAGACTGGTGGGCTGTTATTGGGTAATTATCGGGATGTAGATTTGGTAACTGTGGTGAATTAGCAATAAGCTGAGTCACACACATCCATCTTCACCACAGATGCCACCGTCTATACCGGCACCACCCATATGACTCCTCTCTCTGCCTGTTGACTCACCTCTCCTGGAATTTCACTGGCCAGCAGTGTGGCGGTAGTGATGTCAGGTGATGTGTGTGTTTGTGTTTGTGTTTGCTTGTGTCTAGGCGCACATATGCATGTGTGGTTCCAGCTGACTCCATACTTGACACCGTGACGCCGCGATCAGAAAAAGCTTACTTTTCTCTAAATCCCCCACAGTTATTGAGCATGCTTGTCACACCAGCATGCATGTGTTCTACAGTAACCGAGTCGCTACGGTGAAATCTGGATTACTTGCACTGTCATTCTTCTTCATTGCTAATCTCCGCCTGTCTCTCTCTCTGCCCCATCCCCTCCATTCTGCTGCTATCTGTTGCTGTATCAATCAGTTAGTTTAGGTGTGAGTTTACAACATGCTCTAGCTGAGTTAACAGCTGTATATTCTGCAGAACTCCTCACAGCTAAAAGGATTTTAAGGCTTTACATAAATGGTTGCTTTACTCTCTCAGCACAACTATGAATTCCAAATAAACATCCAAAGGTGAAAAATGTCTTTTGTGCTGGCTAAGTTCCCCACTGGATAATTGAGTGTAGGTTTTGCATGTACTTCCCCTTTGGAAATGCAGTTTGAATTTTAGCTGTTATAATGTTCTACAAATGCTTTCCTTCTGTTCTGTTTTCAAATACCCAGTAGGTCCAGAAATTCAAGTTAAATTAGGGTTTGCCTGGAAAGTGTGTAAGTTCAGGCCTATGTGAAATGGATATCAGTCCTGTTTTGTCAAGAGGCTGACGTGTTTCTTTAATAATGCGCCCTTGATTTATGGCCAGGGCAGCCCTGTAATATTGACTGGACCTATTAACCGGGTTCAGTGGGTCCATAGGGGGCAACTGGAGACACACCTGGAGTCATAAAATCCTCTTTTAGGCCTCTTGTTCTGTTTCTCGTAGACTGAACCCCGCAGAAGGAACCTCTACAAACCAACAAGAAACACAGTTCATCTGCTGTAATCGTGCCTAGCTTTATTAGCAATGTTCAATTGATCTAGCTCATTGTAGACAGAGAAAATTGATGCAGATCTCTTTCAAGGATGATATTGAATCTTTTAACATGTATTACTCACTGGAAAGCTTTCTGTTGGCTGTGTTTTGTCAGTGTCGCTTGTAAATTTGGTAAGCAGAGATCATAATAGCACTCTATTTTTTGTTTTTTGTTTTTTTTTCCAGCCTGTGAAATGCTCTGTTCGCCTCGTGCTCTGTTGTAAGTGCACAGTGGGCTCAGAGGTAGGCATCAGTAATGTGAAGCCTGAGTGATGAGGATCAGTCTGCCAGTGTCATGCCCCTCCTTTTCTTTTTTTTTTCTCTTTTTTCTCCCTCTCTCCCTTCCCCTCCCTCTCATACACACTCTCGCTGCTCACATTGAGCGGGAGAGGATTGGAACATTGAGTACCTTCAGCACATTTTTCACATTCCCCTCTGAGGGTCTCAACCTCAGCCCCCACTACACACACACACACACACATCACTAATGCTTCTCACTGCTAGGCAGAGATGGTAGTGGCTGTATGTTTGTGTTGTCTGTAACACTATGAACAGATTTGCTGCCCCCCCACTCCCCCCAGTTTAAGCCATGTGAGGAAAAAGGCACTGAGGCAGTCCAGTGGCACAGAATAGCCAAGCTCCTTCCCAGAGTTCTGCGTGTGTCAGCGCTGTGGCTCCGTCCACGCTTGCCAATGCATATGATGTCAGGGAGAGTTTGTTTCCTGCCAGTGTGCTAACCTGCCCCTTTCTCTGCTCCCTTCCTTCCAGAAGCAGCAGCAGCAGCAGCAGCAGCAGCAGCGGTGGTGTGCGGTCAGCAGCAGCAGCAGCAGCGGCGGCGGCGAAGATGACGGAGTATAAGCTGGTGGTGGTGGGAGCTGGAGGCGTGGGCAAGAGCGCACTCACCATCCAGCTCATCCAGAACCACTTTGTGGATGAATATGACCCCACTATCGAGGTACGGCTCTCTTCTACAAACGGCACGGTTTTAACTTCTTTGTGACTGTCCCTTGAATTTCTGTGTAGCTGTAAGCCTCGCAGGCGTATTGGTTTGCATGTGTGTCATACATGTGTCCACGTCTACAGCTGACCACTGTGTCAGAATAGTGTCTGATGTCATGCTCCCCCACCCACCCCCACCCATCCACTGCTGAATGGATTTGTCTCGGTCCTGCAGAGACTACTGCTCAGTCTAAAATTTAATTTACAAACGGATGCTGTGGCAGTTCTCCAAAGGGTCAGGTTTGGAAGGAGTCCCTAATTCTGTTTTGAGGCGAAACATTTACTCTACCCTTCTCTTCTTTGTAATTCCTTTTTTTTTTTTTTTTTTTTGCCTTGAAAACAAGAGACTGAGAGACGCTGCAGAGAGGAGAAAGAGGGCCAGAGAGAATGTCAGTCTGTTTTCTCCTCTCGTCTCTCTCCCCTTCTCTCTCTCTCTCTCCCTCTCTCTCTTTCTCTCTGTCTCCCCTCTCTCTTTCTCACCACGCCTGCCTCTGGCCGGACAATGTCCTTTTTGTGTATTTGCATTCCTGGCCCCTATGCTCTCACAAACAAAGGGACGGCACTCCATGTTTGTGTGGCTGTGTGTTGGAAGGCTAAACATTGGCCCTGATACCCTGCTCCTCTGATCGCTCTCTGTTCATCTGACCTGGATCTGGACAGGGAATTTATGGCAGATATCGGCTGATGCGTGCTCAGCCAGCAGCACATCTGTGTGTGTGGATGTGTGCACGATTGTCCTGCACAGCATTGAGTGTACAAAGCCAAGGATGTCCGTAAGAAAGCCGTGTCACATCCCCAGTGGTAGTGTAGCGGTAAAGACCCAAAAACTGCTCTCTCTTATTTGACTGTTTTCACCACATCTCCGCTGCTCTAACTTTTGGTGGTCCCTCCCCTTTTGCAGGACTCGTACAGGAAGCAGGTGGTGATTGACGGCGAGACGTGTCTGCTGGACATCCTGGACACTGCAGGTCAGGAGGAGTACAGCGCCATGAGGGACCAGTACATGAGGACAGGGGAGGGCTTCCTCTGTGTCTTCGCCATCAACAACACCAAGTCCTTTGAGGACATTCACCAGTACAGGTGTGTGTGAGAGAGAGAGCAGGGGGCATCACTAATGATTATGATTAGCATTATATTGGTATTGAGGATTATGGGATCTATCATTGTGGATTTTAAGTGTATGTGCATGCGTTTGCTGCCTAGGTCGCTGAGCTGTTCAGGGGTGGAGTATGGACACAAAATAATTTATTTTAGTTCACTATAGAGCTAGCATCAGGCTAGTATCAGGGTTCAACAAGTGATTTTCCCCATTTTAGCCACCTGTCTAACTTTGTTCTACTGTTGATTACTGCCGATCTGTATCAAGTCGGGTTATTATCCTTTATGAGGTGAAGCAAGGCTCCATTATGTGATTGCTAACATCAGTGACTGTGACTGTTTCAACCTCTGTGTTCAAAAATAAGCTTTTTTTATCATCGGACACATACATTTCCATGACACCTACCCATAAGCCTTGCAAACTCCTGTCCAATCACACGATCAGAACAGAGCAGCTCTCTCCACTGTCACACTCTGACTCGGTAGCTAGCTCTGCGCTCCATAACAGCCCAAGTATCCTAATACCCAGCACGTCTGTTTGAGAGAAATTGTATCTTACTGTATGTCTGATCCACCGTTGTCTTTAAGCGTTTACTCGTGGAGAATCGGTAAAATGCTGTACAATTGGTTACAATCTGACACAAAACCATTTGTATCGGAGTGCTGGCCGGTTGATTGAAATCGGCGCTGTGCCGTAAAGCACCATGGAAAATGATTTGTTTCTCGTTTTTCTCAGATTTCAAAAATGCAAATCCCATTTAGTTATCCATTACTGTTGCACTGTTAAGTCTCTGATCTATTGAATGAGTGGAACCATATGGAACCAGCTATTCTGAAATCCGGGTGCTACAAATGAACAGTCAAAACACTTCCGGAACCTTTGATGATGTCATGATTACAATGTGACTAGCCAGCTCTGTAAGGTGCTGGATATGTGTATTTGTATATGCAGTGGGTGTTTGTGTGTTTCTGGGGCTCCCACGGGGTCTGGGTGGGGAGAGGGGTGTGTGTGTGTGTGTGTGTGTGTGCGCCAGCTCTCTGCAGTAGTAGGGTGATGTCATGTTGTAGCGTTTAACACGGCTAAAGAAAGCTTAGCCCCCGACTGGAGGATTACAGCACGCTGCCAATGAAATCGATCCTGACTCAATTAGAGGAGAGGGGAGAGGTAGCACTCCCAAGGACAGAGAAGGAGAAAGGGAGGGAGGGGAGAATTTCAGTTGGAAATGACGATATTCTCTCTTTCTCTCATTGTGTCTTTCTCATTATATTAGATACCCGACTGCCAGTATGGCACGTGCCAAATAGAGAGACCACACATTGCCTCTTCCTCTATCATACATCTTTTAGAGGGTTCTGAGTTTATTACCAGTGCTTTCATTTGGCTCGCTGCCACTGCAGCCCAGCCTTGTTTGTGCCAGGTTTAACACAACTGCTGACATCACTCTGAAAGGATGGACCACTGTGCAACTTATGAAAGCATGTTTGGATCTTAGGCTGGATGCTAGAATAGGTGGTGGTCTGCTTCGAGTTGCCAAGTTATTTAAAGATCTGCGGTCTGTTTGACAGGCAAAGTGCGCAAGGCTTCTTTGTGGAGCTCACTGCTCCTCTAATGTTGGCACACATTGGCACAACACACCACCTGACTACAGTTGGGCCTGGGCTCTACACAGGCAGTGTGTTTTGATTTTTCTCTTCATTTGAACCTACCCAGCGCTATCATACCATACACAGAATGCGCCAAGCTGATAAGATTGTATCTACTTTCTGTTTTCCCAGGCATTTTTAATACCACCATTAGACTTGAAATACCTGCCTCGCCAGCATATAACAAGGCACGGTCTAATCTGAGTGGCATGTCTGCTGTGACACCAAGACAACAGAAGCAGTGTGGTCATAAACACCACTAGTGTTGACTGCAGATGTACTGGGCTGGGCTGTAGCTAATGTAACCTGCTGTACTGTGGCTGAGGGAGACGAGGGGAGGCAGGAGCTGATAGATTGATCTGACCCGCTCCTCGCAGTCAGTCCTGCTGGCTGGCTGGCGTTTGGCGCTGGCTGGTGTAGTGATGAGGTAATGCTGTTTGCTGCCTGCCTGCTGTCCGTCCCCCTCCCTTCCTCTCTGCCTCCCTCCCTCCCTCCTTCAGCAGTGCAGCACAGCCCAGCGCCAGTGGGCCCCCGGCTCTTCCTCAGGGTCCTAGAGCTCCCTGGGTGGCTGGATCTCCAGTGGTGGGGCTGCTGTTGTTTATGAAGCAGGGAGGATCCCAGACAGGGGAGATGACTCTGTGAATTGTGACTAAATGCTGGGATTTGTTTGGGAACAGTCACAACTTAGCAGATAAACATGTAAAGTATAGAGGTGTTGAGACCCTGCCCCGACTAGATTTGTAAATGCATGTTATTTTACTGTTCGACAGACTTCTTATTCTCTTTTTTTCCTGTCAACTCGCAGAGAACAGATCAAACGTGTTAAGGACTCAGACGACGTTCCTATGGTGCTTGTGGGTAACAAATGTGACCTCCCGGCACGCACAGTGGACACACGGCAAGCCCAGGAACTGGCCCGCTCCTACGGGATCCCTTACATCGAGACCTCCGCCAAGACACGACAGGTACCGAACAGTGAGCACACACCCACATGCACCAAGAGACACACACGTCTCATGGAAAAAAAACCTTCTCCTCCTTTCTGTCTTTCTCTCTCTCTCTGACATTAGGAACATTAGTCATTATTAATGTCACAACTCAGATTTCCTGGGTGTTTTTTTCCCCCGTACTGCAACATAGTCACCAATAAATATAGTATTTCTCAACATTTCTGTGTTTTATGTGTTATGGCCAACTATTTAACATTTTCACATGAGTGATGAATGTGGATGTATGTGAACACATACACATGAAGCAGCAAATGCCCCTCGGTGTGATGTGTTTTGCGGTGCCGGGAACATTTTATTATGCTGCAGGCAATGACTCATAGCCCAGGTTACCTTGGCTCGAGAACAGAGCTATTGGAAAGGCCTCACAAGGACAAGTCACTGCACACCTCCCACTGTGACTCGCTGTCACACATTATGTACTTACATACACTCTTAAATTCAATACTGAAGTGGCAGCATGTCAGTCATTTCAATTCAAGAGTTGGCTAACTTGTTTTTGATATTATGATTCCCTGATTAACAGCGTCTCAAATGATCATGGTTGCCATGGTGATGTTGCTCAGCCTTTGAATGGTGAATATGCTTGAGGGGGGCTTTGCGTCAGTAAAAGTGACGTGCAGTGTAGATTTAGCATTGAGACTTGTAAATGCACATATTTTTCTCTAACCTTTGTGTGTGTGTGTGTGTGTGTGTGTGTGTGTGTGTGTGCAGGGAGTGGAGGACGCCTTCTACACACTGGTGAGGGAGATCAGACAGCACAAGCTGAGGAAGCTGAACCCCCCAGATGAGAGTGGTCAGGACTGTATGAGCTGTCGCTGTGTGGTATCGTGATGCAGGTCAGACATTTTTCAACAGATTACACTTTCATGTTTTACAGCTACATAATTATTACATTAGGTCCTTAATGCTGGAAGTTTTAATGTGTATGACTGCCCAGTCTAAGGAGGACACATTTGAAACCATATAGTTCATAATTTCAATTATTTTTTTCCTCTAGAAGCAATAATGACACTAACATCTATCCCTCTCTCCTGTTTCCCCTGTTTCCTCCCCCAGCTCACTGTTGCAGGGTGAGGAGAGGTCCTACGGCGCATAGTGGCAGCATGGACATGAAGATTGACAGATGAAACGACTCAATGATGAAACATAAACTTTTTTTTAAAAAAGAGGATGATCGAAGCAAAAGCTCGCAAGGAAACCACCAGAGCTGACTTGTACCATAGACCTTTATGGAAAGGAGGATTTGGACCGTTGCCTAAGCGGCTGGCTGTACTAGCCTGGTCCGGTCCCTCTTTTGGTCCATGTCTGCCTGTGAGCAACACCACTAATGACTCTTGTCAACTCCAGTGTGGTCTCGCTGGGCAGCTCCACAAGTTCCTGCTAACTTATTGTTTTCAGTCTCAACACTGGTCTTAAAGGGGGTGTCAAGCAACCTCCTCCCACCTTGAAAGCCTAATTCCACTCCCCCCGCCTGCCTCCTGGATGGACTGACTGGACTGGACTGGAATGGAATGGACTGGACATTAGTTACCCCCTCGAATAAATGCCCCATCCCACCTTACTCCGCCTTTTGCTTCCCTCGAATGGCTGTGTAGTAACCTCATTATACTGGATACAGGGGGTGGAGTCTGACATGAGATGCCACATGGGAATTACTATAATTTGTTGTTGTTGTTTAACAGTTAGCCTAGCCGTAAAAAAAAAAAAAAAACATATTTTATTTTGTTTTGATATGGAACTTTTTCTGTGATTGGAGGATTTGAAAGTGATCACTGAGCGCTGTTAAGTGAGCAAGGATGTTTATTTCGGGTGAAACATGGTTGACATTTTTCATGACCTGTCCGGCTCAGTTGGAAGTCCTTTGTGTACGGATGGTGTTCTACGTTTTAATGGAGAAAATAAAAGATGGACTAATTTTTCCAGAATGCAGCTGCCTTCACCCCTCACAGCCCCAGATGTTTGCGTGCTAAGGGTTAACTCTTTGTGGAATAATAATAGTAATGGCTAGTGTAGGTTCTGGTGCAATAGGATTGTTTACTGTCTGATTTTAGGCAAAAGGATTGGGGAACAAACCATCTCTCATGCCTACTTATTTTCTTGTATTTCTTTGGTTTAGGAAGGAGAGGTACAGTACATGAAATTTTTACTTGCTGTCATCTTCACAGTTGCCAAGACTGAAGAGGTCGCCTTTTAGAATAGGATACAGTCGCGCAGAGACCATGACAGTGACAGACTATGGTTTGAGACAATATGATTTTCTTGCATTTAATTAGATGTACAACTGTTATTTACTGTAAGGGGCGATATTACAGGCATTTTATAGATTGCAAGTATCGTTCACTGTTGATAAGGCTCAGGAATTCGGGTCCAGGAAGGTTCCATCTCATGGTCCTGGACCCCAAGAGTAGGAATGTCACCAGTTCGCTTTGCAGAGTGTAACGCACAAGTCCTGCCTTGGAGTATGGGCGACCTGTCGGACAGTAACTTCAGTTTTGCCACACACCAAACTATCCTCAAACCGCTCCTCTTTCTCTTCACAATTGCCGCCTCAGCTCTCGAAAGGAACAATAACCAGTTAGGTGCTAACCTTGTCAGAACCATACTGATATCTGGAACTGTTATGTATAATAGGTGATTGATATTGGGTTTTTGGGGGTGCACTGCTTTGTTTCTCAATATTGACTAGCTTGTGCTCTCCAAAATGTAACTGCATTCATTTGCTGCCTAAATGAAAACGACTGCTCTGTGTTTATCTTGCCTTATCTGTTAGCTAGTTAGTACCTCATGTATGCAGTGAAGTCTACCAGGGACAAATGTTTGGTGTTCTGTATGTTTCATTGTTCTGTTTGACTATATGTGCAACTGAAGAAGTAGAGAAGTGTGTTGAGGTTAGACTTGCACTGTACAGTATTTGATGTTTTAATTGACCCAAGAAAGACAGGCCAAGCCCCCAAAACACTACACTGATCGAAGGGTTTTTCTTTTATGGCATGCCCGTCTGAATGCGATTGTGTTTAAAGTGACTGAAATACAACAATGTTAAGAAAATGCTTTTGACAAGGCCCACTACAAGTTATTCTGTCTGTCTACCATAGTTCACTCAGATGGTCTAAATTGTGAATATACATTAAAAGAATATGAAGGTGAAGCCCTTTGAACTCTTTTCCTTTGAGAAAGTCCATTAAATTGGAACATGTGATGTCGATTACAAGAAACTGTTGTTTTGAATCCTTTACAGCCTTTTGCCATCACTTCCAAATTGCATTCTTGGTATATGCGCAGTGAGTTTGCACACTGTATTGACTTAGAGACTCAAACCTTTAAACCTCTCCCAACACACTGATCTGAGAAATGGTCATGCATGATGACACATAGAGTCCCAGGCAGTACAGACAGGTTTTGGCAATATTATTAAGATGCAAACCTCAGAAAGACATCTCGGACCTCTTGTGTGAAAGCCTGTTATCGTCAGCAGACATCTGAATGTCTTGAAATGCTCTTTCACCGCTGTCTCCTGAGGTTCAAGGGAAACCATGATATTTTTATTTTTGTCTTGGTTTGTACAGTTACAGTGAGGCTTATGTACTCACATAACATGGCTTAAAGAAATATGATCATCTAGATATTGTGTGGATGATAGTGGTCAGGTTGTCTTAATTGTTTATTTTTTGACTCGGAGGGAGGTTCTAAACTGTGAATGTGTTTAAGTGAGTTATTAGATATTGTTTGATTCGCGCTGAGGAACTGTTTAACTTACTCAACAAAAAAAAAGCCTTGTGTTGAAAAGAAAATACACAATATTGAAATAATGTGGGATTGCCATATGTTTAGGGTTGGTCTTTGGTTCTACTGTTAGTTGTGTATTGACTAACATTTATTTTTCACCCAATGTTCTTAACATGTATTTACAGTCCCCATAGTATGCTTGTCCTTTCCCTGTGTCTATCTTTATACAGTACATCCACGGTAGTACCATAAAATTCCACAAATCTATGCATTCAATTCCCATTAAATAAGAATAACTGTCATGTTGCAGCAGGGATACTCAGCCAGCAAACCACAAGTATACATGTCTGAATAGCTGGCAAGCATGACAAAGACTGTATGGACCATTGGGAGTTTTGCACAAGGATACAGTGGGCTTAAGGGCTTGTTTCTCCCTTGCAAACTGTGGAATGAGGGGTGTGGAAGGAATTTGTGAAAATGTCAACTGTTTAACTATTTAAGATGTATTTACTCTTCAACGATGTGGCAAATGTATAGCAGGACAGGAATAAAGATGTCAAGATGAACCCACTTCTTGGTCCCGTATCTGTTGACTTTCACAATGCTTTCCTCTGTTTCCAGTTTGAGAGTTGCTGCCATCTACAGGCAGATCTGGTGTTTGTCAGTATGACCATGGGTAATCTGAGTGGTCATGGACAGGAACAAGGGGATTTCTTCTTTCTTAAATAAATACTTAACAATGAAATATCATGCAACCATTATAGGACATCTGAAATATAAATTGTTTCATTTGTCTGCCGTCAGTACTGTCCAGTTGACACAACTTTGCCAAATCAGTATGCAACTTGCATGCATATGTGACTCATAAGCTTCACTTACTGGCCATAATTGGACAAGCACAATCATGGTGAAGGTTCAAAGAACAGTCATAAAGCTCATGTGTAAAGCACACCCAGGGGTTTGGCACAAGAGCGTCTCATGCTTCCTATCAACAATGCCATTTACAAGGACTGTTAGATTGTACAGGTAAACAGTTAAGCCTAATACATTTTCTAGTGACCTTAGTGAAGCATGTAAATTAGTTTCCTGAAATCATAACACATGGCTCTAGAGCACATCATCAAAGAGAAAGCTCTGAATGTTGATTCTTCATTGATAAGTGTTTAATGTGATGCTAATATATTAATCTTTGTCTAGGTAACAATTCTTATATTTATAAAAGAATGTCAGACTTGTGAAATAAGCAGGCTATACCTACAGATATTTGGCTCATTATACACACCCACTGCTTGATAATGATTTGCTGCAGGTGAAATTATTAAACTTCTGTGGAAAAGCACTTTAAAGCCATAGCAGAGAAAATAGGTCAAGTTTGTTTTTTGTCACTTCCAACAATTCAAAAGGAAGGAGGATGTACTTATTAAGTGCAATGAGGATGGATTTTGAAAACATGTGGGATATGTTTGTGTTTTATCAGCCATAATCCAGCGCTTGTATTGATGGTGATACTGGGAGTACCAGTGGAGTTGACTGGTTTGACAGAGGTTGCAGGACAGGTAATAATAATCTTATGTATAGCATTTTACAATTACAAAGTGCTTTACAACAGAGTAGGTTAAACAAAGGTAAAATCAAGAGTAAAAAGTAAAAAGCAATGTAGGAAAAGCAAGAGAGATAAAAGAAAAGCACACATGTGGAGATAAAACTAATGTATGATTTATTTAATCCTGACCCAACTGATTAGACAGTTGCACCATTCTCATTATCTATAAAACTAACTAAAATAAGTTGGTTAATTGGGTCACGTTATACTCCTGTCATGTTTGTTCAAGCCCTGTAGCCTAGTTACTGCTTTTTAGGGCTCCGTTTGATTTGCATAATTGTGAGGCTGCTCAGTTATTGGCCCACAAGGGCAATAAAAGATAAGTGGTTGTCCATAAACCCAAGAAAGAGGAAACGTTAAGACTTGGTCGAGTGTTGGTGATAGAAAAGATACAAAACAAAAGTAATATTTTGTCTAGATTTTCATCTCAGGTAATCCATAATCATGACATACTACGACAGTGTGGATAAGATTAAGAAAATGCTCCCCAAGGTAAGAAAATTCATCAGCATTTGACAGAAGTTTTTTATTCTCTTTCTAAATCAAATATCGCAACATAGCCTACAGTAGTTGTACTTTCACTTGAAGATGTTTTTCAGTGTCTGATTGTTGTTTGTTTTTATGAAGACATATCTTGAACGGAAACATGTGGCCCATGAAATATATGTTGCACTGACCCACTACAAAAGCCTTGTGCCCATGATGGATAAATATGGTAAGAAGCACAACAGCAGTTCTGCTTTGTCATAGCCTGCTATGATACTATTTCACATGTGGGGATTCATAACTGTGTCATTCAGCTATTTGAACAAGCATTTACTGTATGTGATATAACCAACGCTGCCTGTTTGTACAGTTTTCAACGATGGCACTACAAAGGGTTTAATGAGTCTATCAGGAACCATTCCTGTCTTATATGAAGGTAACAATTCCCTTGCATCTTATACCATATGATCCTATTAAATGATCAAATATATAACCAGAGGTTGACTGTATCATGTTTAGATTCAGATCAATTCAGAAGAAAGTAAGAAAAAAATATCTTTCAGTGTATTGTAATTGTAAACCCTGTTCTTATACAAGCCAACACCTACAACATCCCAGTATGCCTGTGGCTTGGGGAAAGCTACCCCCAGACTGCACCCATCTGCTATGTCAAGCCCACCCGAGAGATGATGATCCTCACAGCAGAGCACATCACTAGCAATGGTGAAGTCCTGCTGCCTTACCTGCAGCAGTGGAAGCATGTAAGAGAACTGAACTTTAATGTGTATTATTGGACAGGACTGTGTGTAATATGAGATGAGTAATGGCAACAGGCTAAAGGACTGATGTCTACACTGTCAGACAATAAACAGAACTGAATGCACTGAAGCAGGAGAAACCAGTGCATTTTTAAAACATTTGAATTCAATTGCTTCATTCTATAAGAACTCAAGAACAGCAGCTTCCTTTAGACGCACTGACGTTTACACCAGGATGTAGTTTAAAGCCTTACACCCATGTTATATTGGCTTGATTTGTCTTTTCTCCCATCAGACTGAGTGTGACCTAGTGAGTCTGCTTCAGGTGATGGCTGCCATGTTTGGAGAATTCCCCCCCGTATGCGTAAAACCTCATCCAGAGCCAGAACAAGCCTCTTGTAAGTAACACTCAGACGCAGGCAGACAGTAAGACTCCACATTGTGCCAAAACAACATTACTGCATCTGCCCCAGATACAGGTTGATGCTGATAAGAGAGAAATAGGATTCATATCTAGGCCACACCTGCTTAAGTGTGAGAACAGGTTCAGCACTCGTAGATTTAGGTCTGAGAATAAACAAGGCATCCTGTTTATGGAGAGACCTTATAAATGAATCTGTTGTTTCCAGGTTCACTACAGTTCCACAGACAGGCAGAGGGATTTTCAGAGACAGATGGGAATTCATACCTGTTTTTGACCAGAGACGACGGTCAACCTTTCCAGCAAGAAAATGAAACCAACTGTTAGCTGTTGGTGTGGTTTGTGTGTTTATTTGTTTGTCTATTGCCTGTAAAGTGCCTGTATTATGTGATTTCACTTATACCCACTGATACAACAGCTGATGAATACACAACCTCTACTATATGAATGTACACAGCACTCAGCACTTGCAGTATTTAAATGAGGATCTTTGAAAACTTTTCTCATCTAAAATCTTGACACAGACTCATACTGATCTTTGCTTATGTGTTCATGGACTAGAATTAGTTTACAAGCAGCTCATAAAGTGATATCTTACAACTACGCCCCAAAGTGTTGGCTGTGTTCTTCTTTTAGGTCACAGTGAATAGAATAGAATAGAATAGAATAGAATAGAATAGAATAGAATAGAATAGAATAGAATAGAAATTGTGTCAACTCTTCAGTGGGTCTAGAAAACTAGATAGCTCGCAGTTTTTATTTACTGAGAAACTGCATGCCCCTCTCACACATATCAGTTATGAAAGCAACCGTTTGTGCAAACTTGGTGTATTTGTGTAAGCCATCTAACATTGCTTGCCAACCATGCTAAAAATGTATGCACTCATGGTTATGTAAAGCACTTTGGTTAAAAGCACCCACCCAACAGCATTTCATGTTATGGTGCAAAATAATGTGATCTAGGTTTTGATTTGCTGTGCAGAATTATGTGGATATGTGGCTGTAGAAATAAAATGTCCCATGCACTGGCTGTCCTGTGCCATCTGCCCTTCAACCCTATTGGTTCCTTAGTGTAGCCTACTTGTCTTCCTGGTGCTACTTCAGGCCTTCTGATGTGTGAGATTGCTGTGATTTGTTGATTATCTTCACTGGATTGCCTCATTGGTCTAATAATCACAGCGATCAGATATTCAAGTATGTTTAGGTAGGTAAATAAGTTACACAGTTTATTGCATCTGCAAAAAAACACATCACGCCACATTTTCAGATGTTCAAATGTTCACTTATACTGTATGTTTCTTCAGTGTTTGTTCACTCATGCAGGTGATATGGCAATGGGATGGATGTTCCAAACTATCTAAAAGTGTTAAATTAACTCTGAAGGATAAGGACAGATGGATATAAACAGTGGCATAGTGTTGATTTTTACACTTAAATTTAGTTAAATTAACATTGATGTTTTTGCTGTGATCTTTTTACAAATGGCATGATGATTTTTGCCACATTTGCCAAACACAAATTTCCAAAACATAAAACGTACATTACATACCAATTTCATATTTCAAATTCATATATAGTTGTAATTGTCCCACTGCTCCCTCTTGGAAGCCGTCCTATAAATATCTGGTATTATAAAAGCTCTTCAGGAGTAACCACTCAACTCCAAAAACTTACTAACATTGCAAAACTACAGTAATGGGGGAAAGCAAGTAAGAGATCAGGAATATGATCTTCTCTCTGGTCAAAGAACAGGGATATGATCATTTAAAAAGGAGAGAGATAAGAGGAAAGACAAAAATACAAGGTTTGGACAATTAGGAGGTACACTCAGAGTAAATTAGTCAAAACAAATGAAATCCAGCACAGCACACTTTTGGGTTTGTTTGCTGTGTAAGAGTTGTAAAATATACATCCATTTATTTTCTAAAGACTATAAATATAGCAGGTAAACCAGGGTAATACATTCATTCATAAATTCAAAATCAGAAAGTAAGATTGCAGAAGTTCAGAAGTTGAGTGACTAAAATAATTTTCGTTTCAAACCACTTCTGAAAGAAAGGGGCATAAAAAAGATCAAAATAGTACTGTTTTTTTGTTTTTTAGTTTGTTTAAGCAAACGCAAAGGAGAGGACTTTTCCTTTTGTGAACTTACTCTTATGAACATGAATATAGAGTTAAGACAATAAGGAAAATATTGTTTTTATACTGTAGTCAACGAAGCCGAACAAAACATTTCTGAAGAAACGAGAGAAACCACAGCAAATGTTGTCAGTTATAAATCTGGAGATATCTAACCATAGCTTTATACCAAACAAATGAAAAAGAACTGGTCGATGAATTATACGAAACAACACCTGTTCTCCGTTCTTGGTGAGCAGGAACCTGTGTGGCAGTAAAATGCATTGTATTCCCATCCAGCACAGAACGTTCCACGGGTTACGTCACATGGGGACCGGAAGCAGTCAGGTGTAATGCCGGAAGTTTCTTTTGTTGACCATCGGATCATAGTTGTTTTTTGGTCTTGATTTGATATTAATTTAAGTGTTTACGGCTATTTTTGTATCCGATTATCGAAGTTTGTCGGTAACAAGAGGCACCACTCCTTTTGTTTGATTGAGGGGTTTCTTGGAAAAGCCCAGTCTTACTTCTGGTTCGGCCCTGGGCTGGGCTAACGTTAGCTTAGCGTTCGCTGAAGTCTAGCTAGCTAGCGTTAGCTTGTCTCAGCTATCCCTGTAGCTGGCTTCAAAAGTCAGCTATTCTATCAGTTAAGTAAGTCAAAAGAACAGTCTGTCGTAAACCATGGCAGTTGTCAACGAAAGTGCCCTGAAGAAAATGCTGAAGGTAAGCTTGCTAAATTCCTGCGCTTGCTAGGCAGCTAGTTAGCTAATGTTACCGAGGCTAACATGATACTAGCTAACAGTTTAAGATTTCCTGGAACGGGAGAGGGTGTTGCTGCCCCGACTGTTTTCTGACAACATGTGTCATTTCAACAGTTGATTTGTAACTCGCACATCAATATTTTGAAACGTTAATGCATTTGTTTTAATTCCTCGTGCAATTCTTTGTGTTACGCTTTTTCATTTGGCATGGTCAGCTAACTGTAATGCTTATTTTCTTATTTTCATTCAAACAGTCAGACATTTCGTTTCAATTTGCAAGATAATCGAGGATGTCCAAAGGCTGTTTTAGCCTCTATCTCCTTTCCAGTGATTGCTTGCTACCATAGTAAACAGTCAACCTCTTCTTATCTTCTGTCAATCAACCACTTCCTATCAATTCTTAAAGGCCTTTCTCTACACATTGTTTTATAGTCGCTAACAACACGTAAACAACTGAAAACCATGGGCAAAGTTGGAATTTCTATTCAGGAAACAACTGAGTCTATTGCTTGTTCTAATTTACCTACCTTTTATGATCCTAGTGGCCAAGTGTCAGCTATTGTTTCTAACCTTCAAAGATTCTAACTTGTTATTGCCATATCTCTTGTTCTGTTGTTATTGTCCAGCAATACAAATACAGAGACCTGACTGTCCGTGAGATAACCAATGTCATCTCCCAGTACAAGGACTTGAAGCCGGTCATGGATGCCTATGGTAAAGTTATTTATGTTTATCTCTTATATTTATCGGTCTGGTCTTGGATATATTTATATATATATATATATGTTTATAATATTTTTGTATTCCAGTGTTCAATGATGGCTCCACAAGAGACCTGATGAGTTTGACAGGAACAGTCCCAGTCAGCTACAGAGGTAAGGAAAGAGTGTCCAGCAAAAAATGATTAAACACGGTTCCTTCCTACACAGATCTGGGAAAGTATGGAAAGTGAATTTGATAATTTCCATGTTTCAAAACTTTGGGAATTGCACAAACATTTTGGAAGAGTTTGGAAAAATACTCACACATGACAACACATTTTATGTAAGTGTAGAAGCCTCAGCTATAGAGTGACATTGCCTAGTTGATAGTCATATTACCTAGTGTCAGCATACATCACATTGAGCATCAACCAAAATCTTCAAATCCAGTTGAAATTAAGGTCTGGAAAATGTCCAGAATTTGTAAATGATAAATCATTTGAAAAAGCATGTATCATTTTTTATTTCATGGGCAATTTTTTAAGTCCCTATTAACTTCTCACCTTGCTTCACAGCTTTCATTCTGAAAAAGTCATCCATTCTTCTCCATTGTCAACAGTTAGTACAAATGTAAAGAATCCATTTTCAGTTTCAAAATCCTTTTAAACTTGTGTTTTATCAGTCATATTGTCAGGACATGTATATCAAGAGCTTAATTAATCATTTGAAAGATGTTTCCAATAATATGAGGTCAGAGCACAGGGTCGGCTACACAACAGTGCCCCTGAAGTTGATTGTGATCTGTGACTTGCTCAAGGACACTAGGGCAGTTAGGGCAGATGCTTGCCAATATTGGGCTTGAACCTGGGTTGTCTGATGTCTCTCTCTAACCACTAGGCCACTCTGCATCCCCCAAAAAACAAAAGAAGGTGACTGATCTTAACAGAATGTGTGTGTATCTCCTTTAGGTAACGTCTACAACATCCCAGTGTGCCTGTGGTTGCTGGACACATACCCCTACAACCCTCCTATATGTTTCGTCAAGCCTACCAGTGCCATGATGATCAAAACTGGCAAGCACATTGACGCCAATGGCAAGATCTACCTGCCTTACCTACATGAGTGGAAACACGTGAGTGTGATGGTCTTCAGTCTCTGGGGATTTGCTGACCTCTACATATACCCCTGTGTTTTAGATGTTTATTTAGATGTTGACAATATATGGCTGTTGTAAAACTGGATGAAGAGTAAAACATTATGTAGAATGCAAATAAATAATAAACAACAACAATGTAACAGCAGTGCATAGGCCTTACATGCTTTTGATGTGGAAGTGCACCATCCTTCATTGAAGATTTTGGATATGTCCAAATATGAACCCACTGGTCTGCACAAAATAGGGCAGTCATGATGGCCATAAGTTTCATTATGGCTCTAGATAGTACTTGAACTATGTTTGGTCTGGTGATATTTTGAAATTGCATTGATCTGTATAGATCATCATATCATATTCCCAATGTCTAACTTGCACCCCCCCCCCTCCTTTCTCCGCCTGCCACCATGTGTGTTATAGCCCCAGTCAGACCTGTATGGTCTGATCCAGGTGATGATTGTGGTGTTTGGAGAGGAGCCTCCTGTGTTTTCTCGGCCCACCACACAGGCCCCCTACCAAGCCTTCCAAGCTGCTGGACCCCCTAACCGTGAGTGACACAGCTTACTGTTGTAAACAGTGTGATCCAGGATGATTTGGAGGTTGTCAAATTGGCCCCGTACTATTTTTCTAGGGTGGTCAAGGCCTTGTCTGAGGATGTCAATAGAAATCATAATCCAGAAACTGTTTGATACAATGTAATGTCTATGTCGCTAATAGAAATATATCTCTTATTGAAATTAATTAAATAAAGAATTTTCTACATTAGGATGTGAAGTATGCTATATAGGCAGTTCAAATTCTCCTCCACACAATCGCTGTTGAAGAGTTTATGACTACTTTTTATGGCTATCCTTGAAAACCAAAGCAGAGTTGAGTTTGTTTGGCCTTTATGGATGAGGACTGGAAACATTTTTTTTTTACCTCTCACACAAAAGCTAACAAAATTGCAATAGGAACAGGTAGGTCACAACTGCAAATTAGTGTGATTTGTAAGAAAAACTTTTAAAGCTCATGTAGCTTGAAAAAGTACCTTAATCCTGCTAATTATAGAGCTTTAAATTAAAAATAAAAAAAATAAAAAAAATTTGAAATGGATTATTTCCCCACAGCACTTCCCTATTGAAAGTTTATTATAAGCAGGTCATGCACATACTGTATAAGTTCTCCCTTGCAAAGCCATCTGGTTGTGTGTGAAAGTGAAACATCTTCATCATGATTCAATGATTTTGTGCTTGCACACAGTGAATACATCAGATAAATTGGTAAACTATTGCAGTTTTGCTTCTCCAAATCAAATACCGGCTTGCATGCATGACCCGTCTAAACAGTTGAAAAATTTGATTACACACCCACAGTGTGTTTTGGCTATTATCAGAGTTCCCACGGTCCTTCCACGGTTTGTGGATTTGAGAAAAATAAAATAAGGCCTTACATGTTTTTGAAACTGAATGGATGGCCTTGAAAGTACTTGATTTAAAAAAAATTAATATAGCACCCAGACTCATCAATATGTCTCTGGATGTCTCTTCATCTAGTACCAATGCTTCCTGAGGAAAACCCTTTGATGGACTAACCCAGCAGTTTAAAAATGCATGATTTCACAATGATTTCTTATTTGACAAGATCATGAGTAAAAAAATCTTTTCCCAAAACATGCCAATTTGGAGTCCTTGAATTTCACCAAACAAAACCATCAAAGTCATTAAAAAAAGTCCTTGAATTTGATGTCCAAGTTAGTGTGGGAAACCTGTATCATGTCACGAGTTAAAGGGGAGAAAAAATGTTGCCATTAAAAGATGAGGAATTGTCTGTATTCTTTAATCACTTTAGTAAAGGCATAATATTGTTTCTTACTGAAAGCAATGGACCAAAGTTTCATAGATTTGGCATTTTTGCCACTGTAAATAATCAAAGCAAAATGTGGCACTCTGGAACACAGTAGTAGTGGTTTCAGTTAGTGTGCTACCTTTGGACCAAAGAGAAATGTACCTGTTGATCTTGTAGGGGGGCAGTGTGGTGCAATGATGAATTTCCATGTGGACATTTCATGTTAGGGAGTTGTTAGGGCATTGGTATGGCCTAGATCAAACCCTGTGTAAAATAATGATTGTTTTATTGTTTGTGCATATCATGCATGCACATATCTTAATCTACACTCAAAAATGTTGAAAATATACTGTCTTGGAAGAAAGTTTACATTATACTGTTGATGTAGCCTGGTGTCCAGCCCCTATGAATCGCAGTTTTCAGCACTCTTCAAATTTGCATGGCGATTCATTATTATGATTATTGTGCTTCATTATCACTGTGTGCTTTAAATGATGCATTTATTTCCTTTGGCACCAGATGGTGCTCACATACCACTATAGCCCATAGCCCAAAATGAAAGTAAACTTGTGTATGAGAGAGTGGACACATTTTGACACGTGTGTCTAAGTTATGATTGTCTCCCTCTCTCTGTCCCTCAGCCTCCTACATGCCTGGTATGCCTGCAGTCTCCCCCTATGGCCCAAATCCTAACCCTGGGTAAGATATTTAGAGTTCACCTCTTTCAGCCAACACACTGCCTCACTCATTTTTTCTCAACAAACCTGTTGGCTGGCTTGTTTGTCTTGGTGGTTTCGTCAGCAGCATATTACACACAGGCATATTTATTACTCATACACTGTCAAGCAGCTTCAGTTAAGCAGACATTTATAGCCTTGTTAAAGTTAAAAATATATCTCTGGAATGTTTTAGAATGGAAAATATAAAGCGGTAGCTATTTGCTGACTATGTATCCATTTGCAGTGGCTATCCAGGATACCAGTACCCAGGGGGGAACACATATCCAGCCACAGCTGGCCCTGCACACTACCCCACCCAGACTCCAGTCTCCACAGTGGGTATGTATTACAGTGTTCAGCATTCTGGGTGTTGTAGTTCTCTCTTTCATTGGGGACATTTAAAAGTATATTAAAAAGTATAAAAAATTATTATAAAAAATTTGCACTCAGCTAGTTATGAATGCTTAACAACACATACAACAAGCCCCAGACAAATCTGTTCCAAGTGTTACTGTGTACACTATGGTCTCTTGTTAATCCACATGTAACACATGTATATCATATATATTTCAGAGCCTGCTTTTTGTGGTAACATTCCAAACTACGACAGTTTTTATTTTTTCATGATATCAAAATGTGATATTTGACCAAAGGTTCATTCACTCCAAATAAAACAATACCTTTCTACCTATCCATGGCCTTTAGTTAACCCTGAATTATGACCCTTGACCTTCTGACTTCGGCACCCTCACCCTCTGTGTGACTTCAACGGAGCGCTGAGCCACCAGTGAAAGGTCGTTAGTGTAACCAGAGAGGGGGGCATTAAAGGCCAAAGGATGGGACCCACCCCCCGAACTGCACAGCGCTATATTTAAGACGGGAACAGTAACTTCTCACAAAGTCAGACCTGTGGTCAGTGGAACCATTTGCTGTCCCAACATCAGCGGTTAGCTGGGGCAGTGAACACTGGTCAAGGATCAGTATGCAAGAGAGGTTTTATCCACCTCCTATATTTAGTAAAGGAGAAGAGATGAGTTTGCCTCTTAACTCCTCAGTGCTCAAGGCTGAATAAACTCTGACATTCACAATGCTGACATACACATAGGCTGGCCTCAACTCTGTAGACAACCATCCCCCACCGCTCTACTGTCTCAGATAAGACTGAGAAAGGGGTTACACAATAGCAAGGAAACAGACTCACACATAGCTAATGTAAAAATGTATACTGTATGAGTGTTATTTTCATGCAAAACTGGTAATCATTTTACTAGGCCTAACTCATAATTACTATCCCTGTCACATTAGCTCATCAAAAATTAAGTTCCCCAGTTATTGTATTGCTATGTCTGATTATATACCCAGAGACCGACAGAGACCGTGTACATTTTTGCCGACTCTTCTCTGCTTTTTGGCTCCTGTTACCTTCCGTCCAAACTGTCTCATGTCATCTCCCAACTTCTCTCCTCTTGATCAGGCCCTAGCAGAGACGGCACCATCGGCGAGGACACCATCCGCGCATCTCTGATTTCGGCCGTGAGCGACAAGCTTCGCTGGAGGATGAAGGAGGAGATGGACAGGGCTCAGGCCGAGCTGGACGCCCTGAAGCGAACGGAGGAGGACCTGAAGAAAGGACATCAGAAGCTAGAGGACATGGTCTCACGACTGGACCATGAAGTGGTGAGAGATCCTTTTTCCCCATGTTGAAACTGTATTTTTTTTTTCCATTTGCATTTTCTTTATCATTTGAAGTATTGTTGTGTGTGTTTATAATCACGATGCTTCTTCCAGGCCGAGGTCGACAGGAACATCGAGCTGCTGAAGAGGAAGGATGACGAGCTGAGCGAGGCCTTGGAGAAGATGGAGAACCAGACGGAGAACAACGACATCGATGATGTCATTGTGCCCACAGCGCCGCTGTACAAACAGATCCTGAACCTGTATGCCGAGGAGAACGCAATCGAGGACACCATCTTCTACCTGGGAGAGGCCCTGCGCAGGGGCGTCATAGACCTGGAGGTTTTCCTCAAGGTGAACACACCGACACAGCCACAAGCAAATGCATAACACGCACATACACACACACTCTTCAGTATTCCATTCCAGATTGTGTGCTGTGGTTTCTGTCCTGAAGTGGTTTTACCCTTGCTGACTCTGATTCTCTTCTCCTATCACAGCATGTACGCCTTCTGTCCAGGAAGCAGTTCCAGCTTCGTGCCCTGATGCAGAAAGCCCGCAAGACCGCCGGCCTCAGTGACCTCTACTGACCAACACCGACTACCTGGAAACATGCATATCTTGCTCTTTTCTCTCGTACTCTCTATCTCTCTCTCTTCCTCTCCCTTTCTTTTAGTCCCATCTTTCATATCTCTCTCCACGAATCCAGATCTCCCTCTCCCTATATCAATCTTGCCAGCCCCCCACTATCCCTTTTGATTCTCAGTGAAATCCTCTTTTTGCCTGGCATTGCATTCCTTGTGAGGCAGAAGTCTGAGTAAAGAGAATCTGTCTGAAAAAATTGCAACATATATGAAGAAATAGACTGGTTTTTATTTAGCACAGTGAAATTTCAAACTGTGTAGCCACAGTTTTAGTATGGCGTCATTTGTGTTTTCGTCATACCAACGACTACTTTATTTGAAATCATTATGCAGTAACAGTCATGACCCACTTGTGAGACATGACACCATTGCTATGCCTTTACTTTTGCCAAGTCCAAAAACAAAAAAAAGTGCATCAGGTTTGTGTAAAAAGCACTGTCACCACGCTATGTACCAGGTACTGTGGTTGACACAAAACATGCTTACACTCATGCCATATTGGTAGAAGTGAGGTGTGAGTCTATGCTGTCTTTTTGTGACAATTGCGGTGCGACTGAGTCGTCATACAGAGATAGCAGTGGTGTCTACCTGAATGCGCTGCACTCTACTGTAGCCTACAGACTCTGTTGGCAATCCGTCTGTCAGGCAACGTCATTTGGCTAGTAAGCACAAATAGTCGGGGGCTAAGTTTCTAGAGAGCCCCTTAGCTCTGAGCCCCTCATAATGAAAAGGTTAGCTCTGATATAAATACCCAATAACCTTTCAGTATGGACAGGGGTTCAACCCTAGGATGGAATGCTGTATGAGGTCCGAGCCATGTTCAGTAAGACGGATCACTTCTCATACAGAAGAGGTGATGATGAACATGGACCTGAACTGTTTGTTCAGTCTCTTGTTTGGTTCCTCTGCTGAACACAACCTTGGCTCCCATGCCGCTGGCCCACACTTCTCTATCTTTTTCCCTTTCCTGCCTATCTCTCTTGATGATGGTGTGAGTGAGTTTTTCATTGCAAGTCAGCTGCTCAGGTCTACCCTCCAGTCTGACTGCTAGGAGTTAATCAGTCAATCTTGTACAGTAGTTATGCTCTAACCCCTGTACAGTGTCTCTGTTGAAGGTGGATGACAGTCTTCACATACTTTATTCAAAAGTATAACAAAGGAAATTATATTATTTTTTTCTTTTTCTTTACTTTCTCTGTGTTTTTCCTTTTACTGTACACTCCCACATTCTCAGCCCTTCTGAGATTTTGAATTTTTCAGTAAATATAAGTGAAGTTGTGAATAAGTAAGGACGGTCATAGGGTACAACAAATAAAGAACTATTGTACTAATCAAAAAGTTAACTTATGTCAAGTTTGCAAACAGGTCTCCTTTAAATTAGCTTTTTACTAAATGCACTTTGAATTGTATGATAGTATATCTACTGTTGTTTTTTTTTCTTGTTTAGTTTCCAACCATAGACCACCTGTTCTTTTATATCTGTAGATTTATGTAAATCAGTACAATTAAAAGAAATCTGATTTGATGCTAATGACTGCTTATTTCTTAGTGATGAGTTATTTGGATGGATTAGTAGCATTCCCACCATGTGTTCACCCATACAGACACACCAAACCTCGACAGATAACTACTTTTTGTTTGCTTTTGTAGTTGTTTCAACTTGCCTGGTGTGCTAGATGGCAGGGTTTCCTGCATTAGGACAGTTTAGGTGCATTGGGGCAAAGTGTTACTTACAAAAAATAGACTTTCAAATATTGTCCTATTGTCTTAACTTTCTGGCACTCATTGTATTGTCGTGTCACAAAGCCCGCCTGTCTGAAACCTGAACAGACTAAAACAAAGTATTTGCAAAATGTTTTTAACAAGCTCTAATACACACAGTGGTTAGGTTTCACTGACCATACACATGGTGATGTTTTATGAATACTGGTATTCATAAAACATCAGCATTCTGATGATGTGAGGCAAGGCGTTCATGTTGGCTTTGCTTTGATCTCACATCTATAGAAGCTAGTGACCGCAATTTGACCTCCTGCATAAAAAGCTCTAATCTGCCTTGTGTGTTAACTCCTAGCTGTGCAATGAGAGCAGCTGAGTCAGCTGCATTGTAAACACAAACTGACAAACACAGGAAAGGACAAAGGGGAAACTTGTATCATCATCCTGGTAGATTTATTTGATGTTAAGAGCAAATTAGACCCAATATCCAGCTGCCATGACAAGTACAGTGCGTCAGTAAGTCAGGTGATTGATAGGTCATGTCTAATAGTTGATTAATAGACTTTTCTCATTAAATAGAACTTTTGTATAACAAATAATACTACCATGCTTCTCAAAGCTTGGTGCCTTTTTTCAGAGGTGGAGAAAATTAAATTAAAAAAAAACCCTTTGAGGACATTTAAGGTGCGCAGACAAACAGAACACCATCGTCAGGATTGTCACCTTCAGTTATGATTCATAACCTGGCCTTAGGTTATGATCCCAGTTGACCCTTTCCCATTGGTTCTCTGCTCTCCATTTGTTGAGTTAGATTGTGGCATTAGCACTTGTAACTGCAGGGTTGTGCCAATGCACTGATTCAACCCTTTTAATTCCTTCTGATGTATACTTATAACTTAATGCCACTTCTATAAAACTTGCCTTCCACAGAGGTTTTTCTGTCAGTGCACTTGCGGTTAATTTTGTATACAAAAGGCTTTGATGCCAACTAACCTGTGGATGTAGGGTTGTGTTTCTCAAACGATATGGAGTAAGGTACTTTGGTGTCACAGGTTATTGGCCCAGTGATATCCTGCAGTGTTGTTATGGCTTGGGGCGAAAAGGAAGCCCTCTATATAGAGAACTGAATGTCTCCATTATATTCTCCAAACAAAAAATAAACAGAGATTGCCAAGTGGAAACAACCAGCGGGCAACAATCACTGAATACTTGATAAATATAAACTACATACAAGGAGTGCACAGAAGACAAGCAGCAACAATACACAATAATATATATTAACATGTATATGCACAATTTACACAATTATGCAAAGGCATTACAATCTTTTTGTATAGACAGGACAACGGACTAAAACTCCCTCCCTTCAACAGAGAAACAGACTACAGGGTTGAAGTCTGCTTTAGAAAATTCAGTCATGGAGGGAGGAAGGGGGAGGGTGGGGGCAGCGAAGGAAAATGACACCTGCGATTGAATATCTACTGATCATCTCAAGCTAATATCTAGCTTCCATTGGTTTAGCTACAAACACCTGGCCTGTTAGATGTTCAGAGGTGTCATTCACCCGTCACTGTGAGGGACACAGGAGGTACATGAGGAGGGGTCGAGCCACACAGGGTGTTTCGGTGCGGGTCAGGGTGGGTTGGGGGATCAGAGGCAGGCTCTTCACAGGGTGAGCTCCTTCTGTACACCCCACAGTGTCTCAGCGCTCTTCACCAACTGCTTCTCCTCGTCTGGCTTCAGTGTCATGTGGATGACGTCTGTCAGGCCGCTGTTGCCCAGGACACAGGGGACGCTCAGGAACACCTCGTCCTTCACTCCATGCATGCCCTGAAAGACAGAAGGAGGGAAGAAAAGAGGAGGGACAGAGGGAGAAGGATTGGGTCAATGGGCGCAGCTGCAGACTGTGTGTGTGTGTATCTTCAGCTTAGCTCTGCCAAACAGTGAGGCATGTGTGGTCTGCTCACCTGGACCAGGGTGGACACAGGGTGCACCTTGTGCAGGTTTTTCAGGATGCTTTCCACCAGGTCAGCCACAGACATGCCGATGGCCCAGGAAGTGTAGCCCTTCAGCTTGATCACCTCATAGGCTCTGGGGGACAGACACAAACAGAGTAAAGGTTAGAGGTGAGAACAGCAAGAGAAAATGAAGCTGTTGGCCTGTTTGGCTATTTGGTATTGAATTAATTAACTCCTGACACCCCACGTACTCTTCATAAAGTAATTATTCCCTTCATGCAGCTTCTCTCCTGATGTTTTCATGCTGAGAAGTCAGCAGCGGTTTATCACCATGAGAGCAACACAAAGATAACTGTAATGCATCATAAACTCACAGCAGTCACTCAATCTGGATATGTAAATTTTCTCCACAATTCTTTCAAACTCTGAGGAGAAAAACCTGAACAGATAAGTTATACCTGTTGTATATGAAAATGTCATAAATGTCTGTCTCAGATAAGTAAAGAAGCTCAGGTCTTGCAGGTGGAGAGAGTTGTTGTTCATTGTTTATGTAGACAAATCCTTTTTTTCCCTTATAAATCCTTTTGAAGTTTGAGCCAGCTACAGTGCTGTGTGTAGCTGAGCTGCCTGAAGAGTAAGACTTGGCTATAGCAAATGAGCCAGGCTGGCTACTTGATAACTTAATGACATCAAATAAAGGTGGAATATCAAAGGTCACAGAAGGTCAGGCAGTGGTATCACATGACTATCAAAGGAATGATACAAATGCCAATACAAAATCCAACAACAGGAATAACCTACTGATTTAGTGTCATTGGTTAGGGAACATGGCTAAGTCGTAATTATCTCATAACTTCAAAGGCAAACTTGCCTTCGATCAGGACTTAACATTCGCAGACATTTTATACATGCCACTCCTGGTCTATAAACGAGATCATGAGCACTACTGAACACACAAAGCTACATAACTTCTATACCATTGTGTTAGTAGTCCACTGGTTGCCAGGCTCCAGTAAGCTTGAACAGTGGGGCACTGTATACATGTCACTGCTTGCCTTTTGGCTTACAGCCCTGGTCAAAATTCCTCACCAGCTCTGCTCAACTCCATTGGATTCAATTGTGCCTGTTGGGATTTTTGGCTGTAGCTGTAGGTCATTAAACTGTAAAGATTTGTTTGAATAAAATATCTTCTTTATGGTTCCCGGCTGGACAGATGGTCTGAATGTACATGGCTGATTGCTTTGCAGATCAGATGGTTGTTGGGTGAAACAGTGAACATTGTGGTTTGTAGTTTATTTCTTGTCAGACTTGGCTTAAGGTTCTTGCAAGAGGAATTATTTTTACTTTGTCGATTCCGGAGAGGTACTTAAGTTGTCGGTGGCTCACTGGACAATAAATTCTGCAAGAACAAAAGTGTGTGGGGGGGTCAACTCACCCCTCAACCACCTTCTTATGGACGTCCTTCCAGTTCTCACTGTCGCCCTCACCGCCCATCTGTGGGTTCAGGCCCTGAAGGGAAACGCCAGCAACGTTCACACCGCTCCACACGGGCACTGAGAGGAAGAGAGAGAGAGAGAGAGAGACAGAGAATAGTGATGTAAAGTTATACTGAAACAAACTGACCGACACACTGCAGACAGCGTCATGCAACTACATGTCTACAGATATCTACAGAGAACTGATGAAGCCATGATAGAAGACGTAATACAGTACGACACACCGGTAGACCACACAGATATAATTTTTAGCCTGAGCTGCATACCACTGGAGTCTCCGTGCTCTCCGATGATCCAGCCGTGGCAGCTGGAAGGGTGGAGGTGCAGCTTCTCTCCCATAAGGTGGCGGAAACGGGCGGAGTCCAGGTTGGTGCCAGAGCCGATGACGCGGTGACGGGGGAAACCGCTCAGCTTCCAGGCAACATAGGTCAGGATGTCCACTGGGAGGGTGAAGAAGGAGTACGGATAAGCATTGAAAATGGTTTCATCAGCTGTGAATCTATGCTGAGCTACAGGCAAAGCAAACCGTTGTCCTATACCTGCATAAACACTTACAAAATGTATATTCCAGATTCACTTTTTCAAACTACATCACACCTTCTCTCCTCATCTCTTTCTCTCATGCTCTCTGTCTAACCTGGGTTGGAGACAACCATTATGATGCAGTTGGGGCTGTACTTGACGATGTTGGGGATGACGAACTTGAAGATGTTGACGTTGCGCTGCACCAGGTTGAGGCGGCTCTCTCCCTCCTGCTGGCGGGCCCCAGCGGTGACCACCACCACCTTGGAGTTGGCTGTCACACTGTAGTCTGGCAAGTGGACGATACGGGAGATGCTCCATTAAAGCAACAGACTCCATGATTCCCATTATCGCAATAAAGGGACTATCAAAATTAAAATTAATTTGTGATATACTGTAGTTATTCCTAATTATAATACTTGGTTTGTATTCTCACCCTTGTCGGCCACAATCTTGTGTGTCTTGAGGAAGAGGGATCCATGTTGCAGGTCCATGGCCTCACCCTTCAGCTTGTCCTCCATCACATCAACCAGGGCCAGCTCGTCACACAGGTCCTGATTAACAAATACATATATACAGTCATCCTGAGCACTCACCATATACAGTATATATCTTACAGTACGTCTACAAGTTAGATTAATTCACACTAAGGATTATTGAAAGCGACTAATCTGTTAATCTCTTTCATTGAATGACAGATATAAAGGAAAAGAACAACGCACCAACACCCTCAGGCTCTCTCTACTCAGCAAACAACAGCAGTGTTAATACTAACACCTGTGACCTGGTTTCTCTGTGATTGTTGTTCCTCAACTGGCAAAGAGACAGCCAAACTGTTATGAATGGGCCAGGACAGTGTCAGGGGAATGCAACTAGAGTCAGTGTTCCTTCTAAGCCCAGTTCCAGTTCCGAGCCATGGAAAGGTACGCAGGTATTCATTCCACCCAAACAATAGAGAAGCTGATTTCACTTCTTAGCACGCCTTCAACCAGAGAAGGAGGAACTACTAATCAGTGAAATCAGCTGCTGTAGCAAATTTGCAATTGCAACTGTTGTGGTTGCAATGAAAACCTGCAGACTCTTCCATGGCACAGGACTGGACACCACTGGCTTAGGGGAAACATTGACTGGAATGGCACAGGAAACCTTGCCCACATTCTTCTTTTATCAACCATAAGTAGTAATTTCCCCCACTCAAACTAAAGGCTATGTGACTGCAGCCTGTGGAGGTTTGGCCTTGGTACTATTCAAAATGCTAGAGGTGATGCTCTGGATTTGCTTAGTCCATTCATGGATGTTGGACTTCCTTCTTCTCAAGAATTTACCTAACATCCCTTATCCCCAGCCATAATTTCCCTTTTGTTCCCTGTATTAAGTTACTTACTCTCTATTATCACCCATTTTACCCATTAAGCTATTATCCCACCTACCTTCAGTCCAATCTTCTTTTCGCCCCTTTCATCCCTCTTAGTCTTATCTTTACTGACATACAAGAAACCACACTGATCACTATGTTGCCATCATTCTTCTCTTTTTTTCTCCCTTCCACCCCTTCCCATCCCTCTTTGTGTCTCACCTTGAGCAGGACGCTGACGGCGGAGGCCATGCCCACCATGCCGATGCCCACCACTGTCACCTTGTTGGTGCAGCCGACAGGCTCCTCCTTCATCACATGGCTGATCAGTTTCTCCTTGGTGGACATCTGAAGAAGAGAAGGAGAGGCATGAGAGGAGAGCGGGTGAGAGAGAAGGATATGCAAGTGACAGGGAGGAAAAGTAGAGAAAGTCAAGGGAGAAAGAGTGAGGAGAGAGAGAGGGAAAAGGGAGGATGAGATAAGAAAGGGGGTAGGAAAAGGGAAGCAAAGTAAGAGCAGGTACAAAATAATAAAGGGGGAAGAGGGCGAGAGTGGAAGGAGAGAGGCAGTAAAGAATAGCGCTGCATAATGTATGTGACAGTTTGACTGCTTAGTTGGTACTAACAGGCCCACACAGGGCTGTACGTGACCGCTGCCTTGTCGTACGCTGACTGGCTGGGTCAGACTTGCTTTCCGCTTTCACTTCTCTACACTTTGTTTAACATTGCACAATGGAAAGGTTTCTCCTGTCATGACACCACCACAAGACTTCTATCTACAGGCTTCCCACGCCTTTTCAATGATGAAATTCAAAAACCTTTCCATGACCCCTCCATGACCTCTTTTTCAAATTCCCATGAACAAACGTTAATGAGACTGAATTAAAAGGTAACCAGCAACTACACTATCTTTAAGCATTAGTTTGTTTTTCACTTTAAAATCAAGGATTATGTTATTTTAACTCTGTCAAGAAAAATGGTCGGCACTACAGATTTTTGTGACATTTGACAATATTCAAGAAATAAAATCATTAACCTAACCTTCTCCAGGCCTGGAAAATACTATTTTAAAATCCCATGACTTTTCCAGGTTTTCCAGCAGTGTGGAAACCCTGTATCTACCAAGAGGGTTTACACAAAGTTCAAGTTTCACATTCATATAGGTAGCATCCTTGTCATGTAGACTTCCATAAATGGTTTCCAGACAGGAGGCTGGCCTCAACTCTCCAGCCTGACTTGCAACCCTTGTCACTTCCTTTGCAGTGCCCCTGAGTCTCCATGGCAACCACTGCCTGGCCAAGCACTGCAGCCTGTTGCCGTGCAGCAAAGACCATCCCCAGATGGCGTCACACGGTACTATTTGTATTTCCTGGTTGAGCAGACATGGCTGAATGCTCATGGGCTCGCTTACATCACCGCCATGACTAGGCTGGTACTGCTGTGCGATGTGGACACAAGCACATAGTGGAGGAGCTGGCGGGATTAATACACTATAATACCCTGCTATTTAAGACCACTTCTGCACGATGACTTGGCACACAATAGTGGGATATGTGAAGTGGGGCAGTGTACACACCCAATATCCAGTTATCCAATTATCCCTCCCTGAGAAGAGGATCTGCAAGCTTACTACATACCAGATCTGACCCCTAGGTGAGCTGCGTACAAAAGAGCCCATTGTTAACATACAGTAGAGGATTACTGTACAGGTTCAATAATGTGGCTGGTTCCTTCCTCTGCTGGGGAAATGTGTCGTACAAACCAGCCTCTAAATGATTTCCTATGCAGCATGTCTGCGTGAGGATTACAAGCAGGATTATTAGTAGCTGAAAGAACTTAATGCTGTTACAGAGAGAGAGGGAGATGGGCGTTTTGTGACAAGCTGTGGATTACGTGAATTTCTGTGACCTATAAGTGCCTGTTACCAATACATGTACAACTGGACAAATTAAAAAGTTCCATGTGTGAACCTTTGCACGCTGGAGTGATCATATCTCCCAGCACACTATGACATTTACTTTCCTGAAAACCAGCAGCTCAGTGAGGGCTCATTGACTCATGATGGGGTGTCAAGTATCATGGCTGAGTTTCAGTGTCAGTCTTTCATATTACTCTGTAGCAGGCGACTATGAATGAATCCTTTCTGAATCTGCACTACTCCAAAAGCAGACAGAGACACACAGATATTTGATAACTGGACTTCAAACTATGCGGCTTTATAAAGTGGCCAGCTACAGCATTAATCCAAACTCTTATTTGCCGTTGAAATGCCACCTGCCAGAGGAATTTTACCAACAGGAAAAACTGGACTGTCTCAACACGCATTTTCATGGCTTGACTGGGAATTTGGCAGACTGTCAGTAGTACTAGTCTTACAGATAGTTATCCACATTCCACAAGAGTGTTTGAAATATGAGAATAGTCAGATTTATCAGAGAACATAAGGACTCTAAGATCCATAACCAAGTATTATGTTAGATCAATAATTTGATTAACTTGTCTAGCTTATAAAATTGTCCATTGTCCATCCATCGTAGATCTGTTATTACATCTGGCTCTTACACCGCTCCCACCAAGCGCTGCTTCCTGATAGTGTAGCATTTGAACTACAGCTACCAAGATGCATTGCAGTTCCCAGTGGTTGGGGGGTTAACTGATGGCCAAGGCTGCGCTCAGTCTGGATGACGGTCACGTACTGGTCAGTGGCGTGAATGCGAAACATGAAAGACTTGTGTAACATAAGACTAACAAAACCCTTCGGATGCAGGAGAAATATATTCACCTTATAATCAGTTATAATCGGAAAAGGATTGTATATTACAGTAGCCTACTAATTACAGTAGACTTATAGTAAGCGTTGTTATTTTAATCATATTGAGATATTTGTGCTATGTAGGCTGTTATATACTATGTATGTACAATTGTTCCAGTGTGAATCAAATAAAACAGAGGCATACTGATTCGCGGTAAGAAATTTTCATAGGTCTGGATGGCCATACCATAAAATTAATAAATATCGACAGCTTGTCTTTATAGCCTAGCACTTTAAACCCATTCATCATGAACACTGCTGCAACAAGTAGGAAACTTGGGCCTACATCCTGTTGCCTCACTCAAATATTTCGCCAAAAACCTGCTTGATTACACAATTCAAATGCAATACATGTACAAAGAGTAATCTGTCAAAAAGCGAAATTCAATCGAAAGGGTTTCTCGCCCAGTTCCAGCTCTAACCCATCCATCACTTCCATTCGACAGTATCGATTATAGCGACACGCCCCTCTCCACATCTCCGCATCCAGCACGTGTGGAGAACCTGACGCACCATCAAGTTGGTCAAGACAGTGCCACATTTATTATTTCCATCAGTTTATACTACAAAGTACTCAGAATGTGAATGAGTACTACTTGTACAAAGTAACTTTTCACAAACAGTCTATTTTTTTTTTTTTTTTTTACAGACGGTAATAATGTTATATTAAAACAAGCTATCTTACCTTGAGGCGTTAGTTACAGTGATGTAGAAACACACGTTGAAATGTGGAATGTCACCGACTGGGCTCTGAGTGCCTGGGTGCAGCTTTTCCGCAGCAGTGGTGCGGAGGTGGGGGTGTATCCCGGTATTTAAAGAGAGGGACAGACTCGGTAGACGCTACGTGCTTACATACGAGTGAGGGAGGGCGGGAGGCTCTCCGGCGGCGGCTCGTGTTGTATGTCACGTCCATACCGAAGCGACGTCATCGCCGTGGCCAGGATGCGGCAGTGATGAGGCTGTGCGCACCCTGTGTGGTTTACACTGTTGCATATAGCACGTATAGCTTAGATGTATTTGAACTTATGAAACGGTGGTTCCGATGTTCTGATTGGCTCTGTCACGGAAGCGTTGTTGTAAAATACCTGCTAAACACACGTGTCCGCGGAATATATAATTAAATAGCCTATTAAATTAACGGAAAACCACATACTTAGCCTATGTGTCGCTTAGCAACCATGATGTTTAGACTAGCTACTGTTAAAGATATAGATGAAAAAGACAGCCTATAGATATAGGCGAATATAAGATGTTCTCAATATTAGTTGCCTTCCACTAATTGCAACCAATAATTTAGGCTACAATTTAAGGACACTTTGTATCATTTACTGTGGCCTATGTTCTTTATGACTACTAATTTCAGGCAGGCAGCATATAGTGGGAGTAGGCCAATGCGTAATGGGAATTGCCCCAGATGTTCCGTTTTGAGTCAGTGGAGAGTAGGCATTTTACCTACAGCTTTACAGCCGATTTGTCATGGAGATGAATGCCTAATATATAGCTCAAGTTGTTTAGTCCAACAGTAACACACGTTTTTTCACCCTGTGTTTTTCACATGGCTCTTGATAGAAGACAGACCGATGTATTCTATGAAATGTAGCCGAGACACTGAAAGGAAGCGTACACTCAGGAAGAGGATGGGTAACTTGGATGCAAGCCGGGCTTGTGTCGTCATTCTACTGAACCAACAGCATCTCAGCGGCTCCCTCTCCTGTCTGGTTTTAATTATTGCAGTCGAGGTCCTCAGCCTATAACACCAACCCTAACCTGGAGCCTCAATAGCCTTTTCTCTGTCATTCCTCCTGAAGGCTTTGACTGACAAGTTTTATGGAGCTGATTTGACTGACGAAGATAAAGCAGAAGTATTTATAGTCATTCAATGTCAGCCACAGTTGGATTCAACCTTTGGGCCAATATTGGGACCGGTCCTTTGGAAAGGCACCATGTCCTCTGGCTATTCAATTCCAGATACAGGCTACCATTTACATCTAGGGCATTGCTGGGGCATTGCTCTGTGAAGGCCAGTGTTCAGAGATATTTGAAGACTTCCACTCATATCCAAAAAAATGTCACCTATTCTTACAAAATGATTGAGAACACAAAATAAGAACAAAGTTTAGTAGGCTACTTTTTAAAGGATGATAACATTTTTACAAACTGGATCCTCTGTATTTAATAATAATAATAATAATAATAATAATAATAATAATGAACCTCAGGTAATGATTTACTTTTCAAAATGGATGTATAGCTTTATGGAATAGAATTCTTATTAATAAAAAAACCCAGAAGAAGCAACAGAAGATTGAAAAATGCGCAAAATAAAAAAAACAACATAAAAGTAAGTCTATCAAAATATAAAATTCAGCTCCCTTATCAATTCAGATCTATAAGGTTAACTGTAAACCTTTGTAATTACCATATTGGCACAGGTATGAAGTGTAAAGTAACATTATCTTGCATTTAATGGCATATTGTTAAAAGGAACAACTCACTATGCTTGTATAATAATATGCTGAAACACTGCCATAATGTATACTCATAATGTTCCAGTTGTAAATCCTTTGAGGAGCAAATCTGAGCAGGTTATTGCATCCATTATGCAAACAGATGTGCTCTGTCTGGAGAGAACAACCACAGGTGTGGAGGAGAAGAGCCTTCAGTTTCATCAGCGTTTCTGTTTCTGTATTTCAAATTTAGCTCTGAAACAGATTATACAAATTATTTGCTCTACACTCAACCAAATCCTCGCTAATCTCATAAGGGATTTTGTATCCTACTTATATTGTCTTTCCTTTTCATCGCTTTTATATTTTACTAATCCTAGTTTTTGTCTTTTTGTAAAGCTTTTTGCTTTGGGATTGTGTATATATATATACAGTACATACATATATATATATATATATATATATATATATATATATACACATATATATATATTTAGGCTACGTATATATAAATATGGTTTATTCTTAATACACAATAATAATGTGAATGAATGAATGAATGAATGAATATTTATTTGTCCGTTAGGAAATTAGTTCTGTACAATCATCGGTGGCAAACGACAAACAAAAAGAAAAGAAACATCATCACAAGACAAACAGGACATCATAACAGGACACAAAACATACATGATTGGAAATGGGGGGGAAATGGGGAACAGTGATCAGAGTCCGTTGTTGATTAGTCCTATGGCTGTGGGGATGAATGTTTTATTTGTTCTTGTTGTCCTGTGGAGTGGGGTCCGAAACCTGCGTCCTGATGGGAGTAGTTCATATTGGCTGTTGAGTGGATGAGTAGTGTCTTCTATGATCTGGTTTGCCTTGTGTATTGCACGTGATTTGAACAGTGATGTAATGTCCCGGCATTTGATTCTGCAGATTTTGCTTGAGATATTAATGATTTTTGTTATCTTGTTTTTATTGACGGGTGTTAAGGAACTGAACCAGGCGAGGAATCCAAAGGTGAGAATGTTTTCCATGAAGGTTTGGTAAAAGAGGTGTAATGTGGAACTGCTGACATTGAATTTGTGTAGTTTCCGTAGAAGGTCTAGTCTTTGTTGTCTCTGCTGTATATGGTCTGTGTGTTGATATTCCAGGTGAGCTTTGAGTCGATGATGGTTCCAACTAAGGTAACAGTAGCTGTCAACGGTGTGGATGTCGTGGTTATCAATTTGGACCGGTTCCAGTATACTCCTCCTGCTCCTGAAGTCAGTGATACTTCATTGGTCACTATAAGGAACAGATTGCAGCCACAGAACAGCGTCCTGGTGTTTTTCAGTTTTCAGTGTCTTACTCAAGGACACTTCAGCAGGGTGGATGCTTGATGACATGGGGGTCCTCTGGTTGAAGTCTCCCTAGTCACTGCACCACTCTGCTGCCCCATTATTAGTATTTCTATAAGGAGAGACTAATAGAAGGATGAATGACAAGCTTTATTGCATGATTACATTTATAGAAGAGTGTAGAATCTGAATGTACTGTATGAATGACAAACAACAAACAGTTTTAAATTCTGGTGGCAGCATGGTGATTGGTTGCCGGAATATGTGGTGAGATCTTATTGGCTAAATGTAAATGGAGGAAGCAGGAAATGACAGCATAGGGGGAAAAAATGACAGTGTGGGAAAATCCACTTTTTCTGAAACTTGAGAGTGTGCGTAAGAAAAGTAAGCTTCCTGATTGAACTTTCAGGAAGCTTCATTAATATTGGTATTAGTATTAGTATAAAAATCCTTTGAAGTTTTCTGGACCTATGTATGTAACCTGTGGAACTTATCAAATGATAATGGATAAATAAGTCTGTAGTTTTCTTGCAGTTTGTATCAAACTCACAGTGGGTTCAGGCTGTTTATCAATCAGCTTCTTTTCTACATTTGTTCAGCTTTATCCACACCACTCTGGCACACCTACACCGTTGGCAATTGATAACAGGCCCTAAATCGTGACATCTTATTCAAACTCAAATTTAAATTGTGTTGTTATTGATACTTCATTGTCATTGTCCCATGTAAATTCATGTATGCTACTGTGTGGCCATTTGCGAGTATTGCCTACATTGAATAGTGTGTTGCCTGCCTTAAATAAAAAATGTGTCTGGATGGCAGTGCACTCTGCTTCTACATGCACAATGCCTTTGCTGACAGGACATGCGTTGAATACTCTTAATGTAAACATAGCCAAACATAATTTATTATATAATATTGCTAAACTATTTGGCAATTTGATTATGATGCTAATATTCATGAACCTTCATACTACCGACTCCGCTGTATTATTCTGTGATGATTCCACATCCTGTTGAAATTGCCTCCTGTGCTGGTACCTTAACAATCAAACCAGTAATACATAGAGCAATTCCTACTGTTTGCCTATCCTGTCTGATGGGGTTAGCAGTTGACTGTGTGGGTGCTGGCAGCCTGCAGAACATGCTTGACCTGGGAACCTGGGGTGATAATTTGAGCATACATGCATGCTTTAATCATAATGAGAGAAAGAGTAAAATTATATTATTATCATATTGATTGGATTATTAGAAACCCAGCATAATCTCTCTGAGCTCTCATTGTTTCATCCAAGAGAGTTACTTTGAAAAGATCTAGAGGGTTCATTTTAAGAAACTAGTTTTGTGAATTGGCGTTTAGTCAGACACTGAACTGGATGGGATTGGATGTTTAAATTAGCTGTTATTCAGCTCTCAAGTCTCCCGCAGTAATCTCACTAATCAGACATGAGATCCATGCCTTGGAACAAGGGTGACTTATTATGGCAAATTATGTAACACCTCATATTCCAAATACAAGATGTGACTCAGTGACTCCTACTGAAATAGGCCCAGAGTGAAGGGTGATTGAAAACTAAATGTTGGCAATAGTTCAGTAACTGACTGTAAGAGGGCTACACGGCCCATTACTCAGTCTATGGTCTGTGCAACCAAAATAAAAGAATATGAAGCATACAGTTGCCAGTTTTTAAATTATTCCTCATGTATATTTGCTGTCCTGCAGAGCAAACTATGGTAGCTGCAGTTTCAGCCTTTGTGTATGACAGCTTCCTTCTGGTATCCCTAATCCTTGTCAAGCCATTGTGCTGTTTTATTCTCATACTTCAGTTCTGCTGTAATGCTGCCATGTAGTGTTAGTAGCTCTGCTGTTGGCCAAAATACCTGTAAAAACAAAGACATAAAATCATACAATCAGACATATTTTTTTTTAATCATGATTTCACACCTCCCACCCCCCATTTATTTTGTTTCCAGCAATTAATTTTTGACTGACTGACTGACTGACTGACCGACTGACTACCCATTATCATTTGAAAGTTGCACAAGAAGTGGCGTCAAGACCTACACAGTTATGGTGGTATACGTGATATTGCGTTATTTGCACTAAATTGTACAAAGTGCCACTTATATAGGCTAGTATATCACTAAATGCAGAGGACAGTTAGAACACGTGTTATACTAGGGTGCGAAAGCCAAGAGGAGGCGAGACATCAATGGCCCGGCTTGCACTAGATCAATCTAGTCTCATTCTTTTATAGGATTACTACTGATTGAGATTAAGTAGTAATAGGAGTAATAATAACAGGCTAATATTATGTTAAACAACAACAAGCAGTGGTGGAAAGTAACTAAGTACATTTACTCAAGTACTGTACTTAAGTACAATTTTGAGATACTTTTGAGTATTTCCATTTGATGCTACTTTATACTTCCACTCCACTACATTTCAGAGGGAAATATTGTACTTTCTACTCCACTACATTTATTTGACAGCTTTAGTTACTTTTCAGATGGAGATTTGACACAATGGATAATATAAGAATCTTTTAAAATACAACACATTGTTAAAGATTAAACCAGTGGTTTCTGACCTTTTTGGCTTTTGACATCTTACAAAAAGCAGTGTGCAGTCGGGGTCACATTTCAGATGTCTATGAGTTGTTAACAGCTCCACCAAATAGTGATTTTTCCCTCTAAACCTCACATGGTTTCATTTCAATAAATGTTCAAATGATCCAATATTTCAGCAAAAATCAAAGATTAGAGGAAAAAGTCAAAAAACTGAAAACAGATTAGTGTATCAGAACTTTGTTTTTTCTTCTTTCCTCTCCCATTAATGGGAGAGCAAAGAGGGGACCCCTAGGTTGGGAACCAGGTTGGGAACCACTGGACTAAACTAGCTAACTGTATATAAAGTAGTTCAAACTAGCTCCACCTCCAGCAGCTCCAACAGTAACATGCTGCTTACACACTGATGCTTCAGTATTAATAATCTAATGATGTCATATATAATAAAATATCAGTCAGAGGGACCAAACCACTACTTTTACTTGAATACTTTAATTACATTTTGCTGCTAATACTTATGTACTTTTACTTAAGTAGGATTTTTCATGCAGGACTTTTACTTGTAATGGAGTATTTTTACATTGCTGTATTGGTACTTTTACTGAAGTAAAGGATCAGAGTACTTCTTCCACCACTGACAACAAGTGAAGCCTTCCAGCAGAGAACACAGAGATCAAAGCCTTTGTGACGCCGTTAGAGTTCTAAAGTCAGACAGCAAGACACACGTTTGTCCTCAGTGCAGAGTTGACTATCAGCAAATACAGTTTAATTCACTAATTGTTTCTGCTAATTTACCAACGTTGTCCTCTTCAGTGGTGATATATCATCAACTACTGTGTCGTTTTAGACATAAAGAAAAAGGATAAAAGAAAAAAGAAGGTAAGACTGAGTGATAATCTTGACCAGGAGACACTTTTTGGCCAGATATTTTATCCAGATCTGTGTGTAGCTAGTTTTTTGTTTTGTTTAAAGTTTCAACAAATACGATTAAATCCAGTGTTACAAAGGAGATGACGTTTCAAACAAAATAAGTTCATCTGTGACTAATTTAAAATATTTTCCTTTTTAGAAATAAATGCAGGACTCCTTTGTACAGGGAGCATCCAGCCAGCCGCCCGCTGTAAGTACCTGCTTCACTCATGATATAGGAAAAACAATCCAAAAATGAGAAACACCTGGGATATCTTATTCTAATTTACATACATAAAGTAAAGGATTGATTTCATGATTATAGTGGGGTTTCTATTCAGACTGGGACCTGAATGAGACATTTATTTTCAAACCCTGGGCCTCAGGATACTAAAACATATTACTACTCTTGTCCAGGAGAGGATGTGGAGGACCGAGAAAAGAGAGATGGAGGACAAGATAAAGAAGATGGAGGAGGATTTCATGGAGAAGAGAAAGAGCTGGAAGGATAAGATGAGCAGGCTGGTGGGACAGCATAAGTATTTACATGTGAAGTTCTCTGCTGCTGAGAAGATGGTTAAAAAGTTGGAGGAGGAGGTGAAGACGGCGAGGACCGACTTCCAAGAAAGTCTCCGCGCTCTGAAGGAGGAGAATGACAGGAGCGTCGCTGCCGGGGAGAAAAAGCGGAGAGAGGCAAAGGAACAGTGGGAGAGCCGCTGGGAAATCAGAGAGGAATGCGTTGTCGCCTTGTTGAGCGAAATGGAAGAGGACTGGGAGAGGAAGGTAAGCCAGGTGGAAGAGGAGATGAAGGTAACCACCAGCTTCGTGGAGGAGATAAAGGCTCTTAAAGAGGAGCATGAACTGACCCTGAAGAGAGAGATGGCTGCAAAGGAGGAGAGTTGGCAGAGAACCTTGAAGCAGAAGGAGATAGAGGAGAGCGAGTGGGAGAAGATGTGGCTCACCAAAGAAGAAGAGTGGATTAAGAACATGAGTGCAATGGAGGAGGAGAGGGAACTCCAGAACGCCCAGATTCAGGTACGCTGGATTTCACTGTTTACTTTTGGTACTGAGATGTTTTGATTGTGAAAGTGAAGTGTCATCTTATCTTTTGAGTTGAGCAGGCCTTTGGAAGTGAAATGAAAATCTATCATCTTTCTCTTTTCAGAAACTCACCAAGAAAAAAAAGATGAGCTTCTGGAGCAAAATCTTCAGTCAGAAGACCAAGGTAAACAGCAGCGACGAAGGAAAAGTGGAGATGTCTGCCTGTCTGGCCCAGGCCGGACAGCAGTAGAACACCCTTTCTTTTTTCACCCCTCCACCCTCCACCCTTCCCCTCCTTAATTTCCCTTCCCTCCACCTCACCTTCCCTTCCAACTCCTCCTGGTATGACTGCATTTCGCTAACGACTCTATTCCGGTTATGACTCTGCTCCTGCGCCACTCCAACTGTTGATTCCTGTGATTCCACATGGGCTCCTTCAAGACCAAACAATATGGCTCAGCGATGAACTTGAACTGGACTATAAACATCTAAAAAGTCCTGTGTACAGTGTTATGGTGACAAGATACACCGCTGCCTGAAGAACATCCCCGGGCCGAGCAACGTGTTGCCATTCAAGCCATCTAACTTCATTGAAATTGATACAAATATAAATAAATACAGCAGCGCAAACAAGCATCAGCTCGCTTTTATTCTCCTGAAAACTGAGAAATCATTTTGTTTTCATAATGCTGTGTGGTCAGATACACAACACATTTACCATGAACTGTGAACTTTTTGATTTTCTAATCTTATGTCTCAACTAAAAACATAATTTTTAAACACCATACGAAACCAAAGCATCTGTCTTGTTTGTGTATGATGAATGTACATTCCTCTCTATTCAGTGACACAAGTTAGGCATTTATCTAGAATCACAACTTACATTCTTAGGTAAAAAAACAAAACAAAAATCTTTTAGTGTAGATTTGTTTGCAGTAACAAACTAAATAGTTTTTGAAGGGAGAAATAAAAAGTAATTCATGTAAATGCAGGTACACAACACAAATTCTTAGACCCTTGTTCACTTTTACTGATTTCCCCCAACGACATCATACTGCTTAACAGTAATTTAAAGCGAACATTTCTAAAAGAAATTTGACAAGTATCAAGAGTAACAAGAGTAAAGAAGTAAAACGTACTGATGTAGCTCACTGTATGTATGATTTTCTAATGGCACAACATCCTCTGTGTTAAAAAATATTGCAGATTTTCACATTTGATACTGAACAGGATGTCCAAGTCCTGATATAGTGACGAACATATAAAAACAACAAAAATTTAACAACAACATTATAGTATCTGCACAAGTCAGCTTTACTCTCCCAGATCCACAGTAGGACCATCTACACCCATTTCCCACCAATTCAATGTGGAACTGGGAAAACTCTTCCTTGAGTATCAGCAGTATGAAAAAGCCTTTCTCGCCTCAGCCGCACCAGGACGTCCCATGGAAGTCGAGATCACTGGATTCCCAGCAGCAATAGAGATTTATTACAGTTGTCTAAATATGATGCTCTATACATATCTTGTGGAAATACCTGTGAGAATACAGGTAAACTCCTACATTGCTCTATCAAAACTGAGATAGGGTTTTAGAGTTTTCATCAAATTGCAGTTTCACAATGTAAGATAGACTGAAAATGGTTCATGGACTGATGGCATTTACTGTACCAATTCCTGAGGTTTCAAGGAAAAACAAATCATAAAATTGAAAGTTGCACGAGAAGTGGCGTCAAGACCTACATAGTCATGGTGGTATGCATGATATTGCGTTGTTTGCACTGTTGTACAAAGTGCCACTTATATAGTATATCACTACAATGCAGAGGACAGTACAGAACATGCACTATAGGTGCGAAACCAAGAGGAGGCGATACATCAATGGCCGGTTTGCACTAGGTCAACCTAGTCTTGTTTAAGTCCAGATATTTGGCTCAGCCACTATTTGGCTCAGTATAAGCAGCTCACCAGCAGGAGGTGCTGTCATAAAGGCAGCAAAGCAGCCTCCAGGCTGATGTTTTCTACTGATTGCAACCTGTTTCTTCTTAAGTATCATGTAGTTTTACCTGGTAATGAATGTTGTCAGCATTCTATACAGTGGATCAGCCATCTTACACTACATACTGAAACCATGAAGATGAATCTAACTAATAAGTCTGTCCATCCAGCTTTAAATGATTCAATTATTAACAATTCAATTAATTGTTAAAAAGGATGTTTTTTATTCTTTTTTTTCTTTTTTTCCCACTGGATATGTATCAATATAAATTCAATGCTGAATTCATCAATAAGATATACAGTAAATAAACTATGTTCGGGCCTTGAGCTAAATGACCGATGGACCTGAAGGGTGTCCTAGAGCGTCCCATGCTGAAGGAAAATGGCTCATATTCTGAGAAATAGTTAACTATTTTTCAGTTAACATATGCTATCATAGAGAGAGAATGTATAACAATAGCTAAACCTTTTATCAAAAGTTTGCAGTCAAAAAGGAATATACACACTAAATCAAATCTAGTCAGATCCCTGGGGTAATGGCAGCCCCATCTCCTCTGTTTTAGTAGTGTCTATCACAAGGCCCTTGACATAAAAAAACTCCAGTCATGTTTAGGCCCTTAAGCGTGTGTGTGTGTGTGTGTGTGTGTGTGTGTGTGTGTGAGAGAGAGTGTGTGTGTGTGAGTGTGTGTGTGTGTGTCCATGACAGTATAAACCACTGCAGGAGACAGATGAAGTTCCATTAGATGTGTGTGAGATCATACATCATCCCCTGTTATTTAATGTCCACAGTTTGCCTACAGCAATCCACTCAAGTCCAAACTTTCCCAAAGTTGAAGCAACTTCTCGTCCTCGCTACTGAATTACTCTTCTTCGTCTCCATCTCCTACCAGCGCTCCCGATGCTCCCCGGCGCCCTAAATGTGCCAATTCAATCATCGCTGGTCCCCCAGTGGAGTAAAAGAAACACTAGTTTGTCATGTTAGCTTCCCCTCTCACTCCACAGGGTCAGTTGCCAACACGCTGTTATTGCACAGGGCATTGGGACCGCCGCGCATCTGCTGTGGGTGATATCCTACCTGCCTCAGCCTGCCGCGTAATGGAGGGGAATCTAATCACTTCGCCCCAGCCTCCTCCTCCAGCCCCTGCTTAGAAATAGAACTGAGGCCAAGGAACAAGGCCGCATCAATCATAAGAGGGTTCTCCGGGGACTCAGATCCCTCTCACAACTCTGTCAGAACAACATACATCCAGCCCACTGAAGTTACCTCACTTAACCTCAGCCTGAGACCTCCTGCACCGCAAACCTTTTGACCTGCAATCCCATCTGTTTTCTGGTTTTGCTATCCAATTTTTTTCCTTCCCTATCTTTCAAACTGAATCAAACCTCCATTTCCATATTTCCCCTTTCATCCCACCTCTCATGTCTCCCTCTCACCTTTCTTTCCCCTCACATCTTTTTCCCCCCTTCCCTTCCCACTCCCATCTCTCCATCTCCTCCTTTTCTCGGTATCCGAGATTCGCTCCATGCACACCTCCTGTCTCCGATTGATAACATACCTGATGGAGCTCCTTTATTAGCCACCCACAGGCAGATTAACCAGAGCAATAATACACCAATCAACAGCAATTACGCACTGATAAGCCCAGGGAGAGCTCCGCTGGGTGTGGGGAGGGATGTGGCAGTCGTGCAGTGATTGGGTGTGTTTTAGTAGAGGATTAAAGTTTGTGCAAGTGTGTGTCTATGAATAAAAATAGAATATAAATGTAAGTGTCTTATACAAGTGTATTAGATTGAGTGTGTCTTTTTGCCCACAATCTTAATCCCTTCATCAGGCCCATTATTATGATCACATGTAAAATCACTCTCAGTGCCCAGGCTCTTATCAGGTGCTAATTGAAAGGCAGCGACATCATCATTGTGCAACCCAGCTGCGATCAGACAGGTTCATCCTTTGTCTGCGTAGTCTCAAAGTTACTGCTGAAAGGAGTCTGAGCAAAGCGGCCCGACTGAATAAATAGAAGTTTCGAATCAATACGGTGTATCATTATTCACTGGGTGCGCTATTATGATTGAAGACATCCCTTCTCCCATCATTAGAGCATATTAAAACACTTCAGTTACAACGTTGGCACTCGTTACTTTTGGACTTCGCCGCCTGAACAGCAGCCTGGCATTGTTATAGAGCAGCTAAATGATGATGAAAACGAGTGGAAGGGTAGATATGAGTTTCCTGCCTGCAGGCATTCACACACCAGCCAACTCTGATTCGAAGAACAGCTGTGTGGATTTAACCTCCCCCTCCCCCTCCGCCTTACACACACAAACACACATACACACGCATGCAAGTATACACACCCACACCCGCATGTGCACACACACACGTGCACACACACACACGTACACACACACACACACACACACACACACACACACACACACATACAGGGACTGCTTTTTTAATGGGAGACCAAAGACCCTGGAAGCTGTTTACTGTTGAGCTACTGGCAAGCCCACCAATCTCCCAGTTCCAGATTTGCTTTATACCAGAGGACTTTTCTGCCAAACTGTGTGTGTGTGTGTGTGTGTGCATGCACATGTGTGTGCATGAATTCGTTCCCCCCCAACTGGCTTCAGTAATAATAATCCAACACTCATATCAAAGTGGACATCCAATTATGCTTTGTTTATTCATTTGCCTCTTTCAAGATTCAAGCAAACTGTAGCAAATGTTGATTAATGCTGGTATTTTGAATGTCAAAAGGCAGAGTTAAGTTAAACAGACACTCAGGCATAATTCAGGATATTGGTAGGGGGGCAGCAGAGTCCTGGAGAGAAACTCTCAGAGAGTGGGTGTGTAGGATCCTCTTTTCTCCTCAGTTTTACTGATCATGTATGTTAGTCCAACCTTGAGGTGTCAGCGTCAGCACATGACCTCCAAAAATTCATCCCAGGGCAGAAAATGAAAAAGACATAGAGCATTTCTTCGAACATGACACTCAATACATTTCCTTTGAGTAGGACGGGACAATATGCTCTCATGATATCTCACGATGTGATACGATATGTGGTATGGGGTTCATGATTCAATACAAGCACGATACGATGTAGCCTAATAAATAAAAGTTCAATGACAACAAAGTCTGACTGCAGAATTATGTTTATTTCTGAGACACAAATCTTTCTAGCGATGGCATTGGCTTGCTAGAATGTAAACAACAATATAAAAATGTCATTACAAAGTGAAAATAATATAATTTCAAACAGAGAGCTGCAAGTTGTGATGGGCAAGCCGTCTCATTTGTGATTACTACAGCAGAATAAAATTTAGATAATTTTGGGATTCATTTTTCTGCCCATGATACGTATTATCACATTTTCGTATTGCGATATATTGAATGTCGATATATCGTCGCAGCCCTACATGCTACGTGCTAACAGCACTAATTATTTCAGAGGATTGATGACCGTGTCATTGTTATTTATATAAGGACAAAGTATACACAGCATTCCTTTACATGTCACTGGAGAAGCTTTGCTAAGCCTCCTTCTCCCAAGCCAATGACCTTCCCACCTGTGATTGATATGGGAGGAGAGATGTGCATGTGCAGGCGCAGGCTATCTGGGGTGTGTGCACGAGCGTGTGCACACATGGTTGTGTGTGCTTGTGTGCATGAAGGGGTAAGGTTAATTGAAGTTGTTAGAGTGAAAATGATTCCCTCAGGGGGACATGGGGGGAGGGAGGAGGGAGGGAGGAGGGGATGGGGGGTCTGCAGCAGTGGGTGACGGAGAAAAAGAGGGAGAAGGGGATGAGATGGAGGTATAAAGCGGCAGGTGGGGGGGGTGGGGGGGGATTGGGGGAGGGGGTCAAAGGGATTGCTCCTCACCCCCAGTGCTCAGAGGCAGTGATACATGAGGAGAGAGAGATGAAATGATTCATCTAAAGGTCACATGTGTCTGTCCTTCCCTCCATCTGACCCTCTCCTATCGCTGCTTTCTCTTTGTTTGATCCCCCTCTCTCTCTCTACCGCTTTTCCTTTGGCTGACCATCGACAAATCTCTTTTCTTTCATGGTTTGTCCTATTCATTTAACTTGGTTTACACCATAACCTTTACTAAACCACTCTGCGTGTTCCTTCTCTCTCTCTCACACACACCAACTCTCTGTCCCTCTCTATCTCTCTTTCTGTCTCTCCGTCCCTCCTGTGGCCTTTCCCCTCTCCCCCCATACTAGCCTTCATTTCACAGATGACAGGTTGGCTGTCTGTAATCCAACAGATGCTGGGGCGGGGAGGCCTGACCAACTGTTTTAACTCCAATCAGCTTTTATTGCTCTCCAAGGGAACCCAGCGCAACCTCCCCGCCAGCCTGACATTTCAGACAGAAGGAGAGTGGAGGACAGAGGAGCAGAGGATAGTATGCATATGTATATATACATTTGTATCTATGTGTGTGTGTGTGTGTGTGTGTGTGTGTATGTGGGTGGCAGGGGTGGGTATGGAATGGGGGAGTTGATGAAGGCAGGGGGCTGATGGGAAAAGGGTGACAGTCATTACCCCCTGTGCCTGGTGAGGGGCCAAACCGCTGGCTTCAATCAGCTCAGACGTGTGTGTGTGTGTGTGTGTGCGTGCTTGCATGCGAGTGTGTGTGTGTGTGTGTGTGTGTGTGTGTTTGTGTGGTGCAGTCCAGTGTCAGCAGGGATGGAGATGTCGCTGGTAATGCATCTGCCACTGTCGCTCGTTCCCGACAGCCCGAGCCACCCCTGCATCGCACGCGTCTGTCGCCTCCTTCCCATTCTCCATCCATCTCTCCCTCACACCCCTCTGTTCCACGCCTCGACAACCCCCCCCCCCCCCCCCCCCCCCCCCCCCCTCTGAGACAAAGACAAAAGGCGCAAAGCCGCTGCAAGTTGCTAAAGTATCACTTTGAAGCTGCTGTTCAAACAAGATGATGCTGTATTGTTGGTGGTGCCATTTCAACGTCTTCCAGCTGGAGCTACCTCTAGAGCCTCCTTGAATGTCACTGTACAAATAGTTATCATCAAAAGCATTATATGTATAGCACATCACCTTGAGTACCGACAGGATTGTTTCTTGAGTTGATGGGTAATAGAGGATGTGTCTGCAAAAGTGTTGCCTAATTCCCTAGGAGTTATGCAGGCAAATTCAGACTATTACCATCCTAAAACTGTGACAACTATAATATCTACTATAGTTGCTTCAACTGATGAGTAATGGCAGTAATTCAGCTGTGATTTCTAAGCGTTTACCCAGTTAGTTACCAGCTGGTAATTTACTTTTCTTACCATGTATTTACCTAGTAAAACCTAGTCCTTAGGGGACTGTGAAGGGAAGGATTACCTCATATTTTATTGCAATAGCAAAGAATAGACTAGAATAAAAAACATGATCGCACTATATTCTCTGACACTTCCTTTTGATGTCAATACAGTTTTGCCCAATTGTGTTCTGCTTGCTCGCTGTCAGCACATATGCAAATCTTCATCCCGTTTAATTCGATAGCACAATAGCAGACATCCGGAAACCATCATTCAGTTGATAACAGGCTACGTCTGTTTATCTGATGATTAATGGGGCTTTAGTGCTCTCTGTGGAGCCATGGGCCACTTGAACTCTGCAACCTCACCTGGAGGCTAATAAAGCCAGTGAAGACCATAGGTACATTTATGGAGACGTGAATCTTCTCTCGTCTAATCACTTTTACTACTGCTGCCACACAGGGGTGATTTGACCTTGGCTAGACACTTGTGTTGTTCATTTATAACATACAAGCACACTTACAATACAAAGCATACGCAGACACACACATACATGTCCACAAGTATGTCCCTATGTTATCACACACCTTTGTTCACACAAACACACGCACACACAGAAACACATACATATGCACAGTTGCTGCTTGGCCTTGTTATAGTAAGGGAGTGAACGACATTGCCGGAAGCAGATCTCCAATTGGCCAGAGAGGAAAGCTTGCTTTAGAGTGTGTGTGTGTGAGTCATTTTCAAGGGTAACTGCTTTGTACTCTGCCTGTGTAAGACAGAGAATCAGAGGAAGGTCACCTATGTAGCCAGCCACACAAGCCACTGCTCCATATCTCTTTAACAGGGGTGTTGGAAAAATAGCCAGTGATTTTGTAATGGTTAAGCTTTAATTTGTTTGATCATGCATCTACAGATGTATCATAACAGGATCTACAGTAGGACTGGCTGGGGGTTAGCTAAGGGAGATGCCTTTGAACAGCTAGGGGGGTAAGGGGCTCGAGTGGGTAAAGTGAAAAAGAAATAACTACTGTTTCAGTCACAGAATTAAAAATGTGCTGGCTTTGTCAAACAGTGCCTTAAATTTGTAGCTACTGAAGCTTCTCCTCCAGCAAACCTCCTGGGCAGATCGGCTGGCAAAAGCCACGAACACCCAGTGACTTATGCTTGTTTAGGGCTCGACAAAAAGTCCTGCCCTCAGCTGTACAAATTTAGAATCACAGCGAAGGGCAAATGTTAATGTTTTTTTTTTTATTAAACTTCTACCATGGAGTGATCACAGAGCAGGACATATGGCTTTACTATGTTAACGTTCTTTTTTTTGTACACTCAAACTGATAACGAAAGATAGAAAGATAACAGGAATTGTGTGTGCTGAATGACTGATCAGTGCATTTATTACATTTAAATGTAGTTGCTTTAGTCCTTCACCCCATGCTGCCATTAAATGTCCCCATGATTAGTGAGGCACACACAGCCAACCTAATTATCTAACGCCACAGCCAAACCCTCTGCATGATTACTAACAATTTGTTTCTTATACTGCAATTATGTTCTTTGCAATAACGAAAAGCTGTGATTAAAGAGGAAATGCTTGCTTTGTGTGTGTGTTTGTGTGTTTGCGTATGGGAGCATGTTTATAAGTGTGCAGGTATGTACATGCCTGCAGATGTGGATGAATAAACAAGTATGCTTTTGCTGTATTCCCTCTAACTACAATATTTGCGCCCCCCTTCGTCCGCCCCTTTCCACGTTAGGTGCTTAATTGTCACAAATAAAAAGTCATTTTCAGGGCTTGTTGAAGCAGTTTTCTGCTGTGCTGGGCAGGCGTCCCATTTTCTGTCTTAAGACTCGTTACAGGATGGAGAAATCTGCCTCTGAGTCGCTCTGCTTCAGTCTAGATCCCTGCGTATTTCACTGCTAACAGAAACTGTGCTGTTCAAGGCTTAAAGGCTGCAGCGCAAGAGAGAAGAAACAGAGGCAAACTGGGTCAGATGACTATGGTTGTGTTTTCATGATGTCAGTATAGCAACAGAGAGAGGTGAGATGTGAGACAGAGAAAATCCAAGACAGACGGAGACTCTGTTGCTCTGCCAAGATCTTGTCTGACAAAATTTTGGATAAAAGCGTACGTTGTCATAATTGAGAGAGGAACAATCAATGTTTCTACATCCTATTATTAGAGTAGTATGGATCCCTGTGGGGATTTTTTTTTTTTTGTGGGGGTGAAAGGGGGTTGGGGCTGGGGTGAGGAGATGAGTATTTTTCGAACCAGCAGGGGGCAGTGGAGCCGCAGCTGTGTGTGTGTGTGTGTGTGTGTGTGTGTTTGTGTGTGAGAGAGAGAGAGAGTGAAAGAGAGAGAGAGAGAGAGAGAGAGATGGTGTATTCCCACTGGTGAGTATTCCCTCCACAGCAGCACCCATGGGCATGTCAGTGTACGGCCAGCATACTGTACTGACATTTGAAATGCACACCAGCCTACCACTAAGCATAGCACATGCTGGATGGTGGAATATGTGTGTGTGTGTGTGTGTGTGTGTTTGTGCACCCTCCCACTGATTTGCATCTGTAAGTGGTAGGGGCTCAAGTGTCCAACACTCCAAAAGCCCTCAGCATAATGCAGAGGCGAAGACGTGCACAAGTGTCCTCCAGTGTCGGGGTAATTATGAGACTTTATTCCCAGGTACATGTGACTACAAGACACATTCCCATTCTGCACATGTGACGTTCATTACTGCGTCCCCCTCAAAGCTATGTCCATGTCTGCTTCCTGGATTTGGTTAACCCTTCTATTCACAATGCACCATTTATTTCTTTGAAACAAACACACACACACACACACATATTCACTCACATACTCACACATGGAAATGGGAGCCAGTGCCCCCCTCCCTGTCTTTCATGTGCCTCTGACAGGGATGTTTGTGTCCATCTATTGTCGTTTGTAGTCTGGGGAGAGAGTAACCTGTCCTATTGTCTCCCTTGGGTGCGCCCTGCCTGACCTCTCCCAGCCCTTTGTGTCTACGGTGGGAGGGGAAGCTACTGCACCATGGGAAGCAGCTTCACCTGAGCATGGGGGAGGGATAGCATATGAATAGAGTATTAAAACATTTGTATTCTGGATATAGAATACCTACATGTATACGGATTTCCCATAGGTTTATTTCACTTTCTCTCTACCACTGTCACTTCTTGTTTTTTTCCTCGCTTTCCGTTCATTCCTTTTTTGTGCTGGACACAGTCGCCAAAGGCCAACAGGTGAAAAACGAGTCTTGCACTCCTCAGGCAGAGGTCTGGTCATCCCTCCATCCACCTTCGTTGCCCTTTCGTCCGTCCCTCTCTTCTCCAGCTTTTTAAACGCTTGCAGATGGACACTAATAGTCTCCTCTGTATGCGAATGACACACTAATTAATCAAGCACACCATGCTGGCCCATCCAATAGCAGCCAACAGCTTCCAGCACACAGCTAGCTAGCCGTAACCAGTTTGTATAACCCTGAAGGGTTGTGTGTACAGTACGTGTGTGTGTTTGTGTGTGTAGCAATTGTTCCTGGGTGGATACATTGTAATGCATCCAGAGTGCGTATAGATTTGTGTGTGTGTGTTTGTGTATGTGCACTTGTTTAGCGTTAGGTAATGTGTTCATGGCCCCCTGTTGAATTGGCCTGACTCTGAAGCTATTCATTATATCATAGTATGGTGGTGATATTATGGAGTCCGGGTTCTCTCTCTCATGTCCGCGGGTTATTGGACTCTTGCCGCACATCAAGCATGTTCCACTTTTCTAAACTCTCTCCCTCCATCTCTCCCTCCCTCTCTCGCTCTCTGTTTTTTTTTTCTCTCTGGCACACCCCCTTTCTCTGTATGTGTGTCTCTCTCTCTCCCAGTGTTCAACAACCTTGGCTTGCAAACACATTTCATCACAGATACACTCGACTTTGTGCATTTCTAATAAAGAGGTCTTCCACGTTACACTCTATTCCAAGGCTCGATTGATTTTAAACTCTTTCATTAGGGCATTGTTTAGTTTGATTAGTTGTTTGGGAAGAGACTATTAGTATGCACATCCTGTAGACGGTTGGAGCCTGCGGTTGCAGTCGATCTCTCCCTATCTGGGAGATGGTATATTTGTGTTACCTAACAGAAGTCTTTGATATTTCTGTCTTGCCTTGCCGAATGTGCCACAGACTTCCAGAAGAAAGGAGCTGTTTTGGATTTTGTTTATCCTGGCTGATTGAGTTCTGCAGCCTGGTGGCTCTGTGGGTAAACACACGTAAACATGCACACAAACACGTGTTCGCATGCGTGCAAGCAAGCACACACACACACACACACACACACACACACACACACACACGCAAACTCAAACACAAACTAAGAAGACTGCTCATTAATTCCTTTGCAGAGAAGAGGGAGAGAGGGATGTGGGTCGGGGAAGGCAGAGGGGAAGAAGTGAAGAAGGGTTGGTGGGGAGTAGGGAGGTACAGGCAAGGTGATTAAAAACTCAAGCTACAGATGTTTGTGGAACACTTCAAAGTGGCGGGACTGCCAGTGCCAGCGCTGGGCATGATGCATTATTGAGATGGTGCCCACCTGGCACCTGGCTCTGACATCACATGCCCGTTCCACCTGGCACCCTGTAGTCACATGGGTGTCACTCTGGGTCACACCTCCCAACGCAGCACAGCTCCCAGCGGGATGAAGGGCATCAGGGGAAACAGGACACATGCTCAGCATAGACCTCAAAGGCACTAAACTGGGACATATTGAGGCACGCACAGTTTATAGACTTGGCTGCGTCCATTTAATGAAGAGTGGGGAGTAAGGAATTGTGTTTATGTCAAGCATCACATACATTTCCACTCTATGTATCGACTAAGATGGTTAGGTGTGAATATTTTTACTCTTCCCTGCAGGATTAAACAGCATGACTTGATAGGAATTGTATTTCCTTATTTGTCCTGTACAATAATTGCCTACTTGTATGTTTACAACACTGAACAATCGTGAAATGTTTAAGCAATATAATGTTTTGTCTTGGGTGCCAGGGGGAAACAAATGCAAATTAGTTGATGTACAACAATGATTTCATTCTTTAGCTAATAAATGATTGAATTAAAGGAAAGTAATGAAGATAATTCAATAAAGCTGGTATTATGAGGAATATTATGAAGAAGGCTGAGGAATATGACTGGAATGTAGGCCTACCTTCTGCTTTGATGTAGCCAACACTATATTGTTGATCCAATTCTTTCTTGTTAATATTTTAGCAACCCTTCAACCTTTTATTCTATTAAAGAATAGTCAGAGGTTGCACAGTGTGTGTCTGTGTGTGTGTGTGTGTGTGTGTGTATATGTGTGTCTCCAGCATGTGTCCCCCGACACCTGTACTCTCTCAGGGTGTGGGGAACAGACAGAGGCCAGAGCCACAGTCACAGGTCTCAGACCAGTGGGGTGTGAAATGAATCGGAGGGCCAACACACTCTCTCGCTGCTACACACACACAATCACTCTGCGGTTGGGTTTGGGTGATGTGTGTGTGTGTGTGTGTGTGTGTGAAAGAGAGAGAGGGGAAAGGAGGAACATAGAGAGACAGAAAGAGAAGAGAGCAGAGACAAGGAAATCTGAACACTGCAGTACATGTCTTAGCTGCAATAATAGCTCCTGAGTAAATAAACTCAATAAATATTGATGAACAGTGTAAACTTTTCTGGTGAGAGACAACTTGAAAAGGGGTCTGCTTGCAGCTTGAACAGTGTCTTCATCTGCCCACTGATATCACCAGTAATGTAGTAAATAACACTCAGTGAGCATCATTATCATCATCATCATCACAAGCAACCACCAATATGAACAGATCAATTATTTCAGAAAAGCCCCTTTTTCACCACTAATAAGACCATCATACATCCCTTCAGTGCAACTTGCTGTTATTCTATGAGTTTAGGTCAGAAGTGTTCGTGTTGAGGCTAAAAAGGTGATCTTCACTCAGTTTAGGTGGGCTTACATTCTTATTCTTCCCTGGATATCACAAGCTGCAACTATTTTGGAACAAGCGAAGTTGCTCCAGCAACAAGAATCTGGGCGGTGCCACGGGGGGCGTGCGGCTCTCTGCTTGGCTGGATCCCTTGTCAATCACCCCCGGTGGCTCTGCAGCACCTCCCACAGACGCACAGCGGCAGCGCAGCTTCCACCGACAATGATATTCAGACTGTAAGGCACTTGCGGCTCGTCTGCAGCAAAAGGAGAAAAGAGGAGAGAGAAAGAGAAAACCTCACCTCCTCAAACAGCGAGTGAGGGAGAGAGAGAGAGAGTGAGAGAGAGTGAGAGAGAGAGAGACAGAGAGAGAGCGAGAGAGAGAGACAGAGAGGAGGTTGTGGAGTTAAAAGAAATAAAGCAGCGGCTTGGACCTCCAACGAGGAGCGTGTTATTCTCTGCGCTTTATTATAAAGTCTCTCATTTTCACACAGATCCGACATGTCATCGTCCGGTAAAGACAACAGCGGTGCCCAACATGCCAATTACGTGGGACCTTACCGCTTGGAGAAGACGCTCGGGAAAGGACAGACAGGTTGGTTGGGACAGCTTGCTCGTTGCATCTCCCTCTTTAATTGCATAATTTATTTTCGGAGCGCTCCGCAGCGAGTTGATATTTGGCCGGCTGGGTGTCTGCAGGTGATAAATAACTAACCGCGTGTGCTGGAGATGCCATGATTATTGTCCACACTGTGGGACGGGGGGATTTAGGTGATGCTGCTTTACTGGTTTTGTTGGCTGAGCGGCGTTGGCGTGGGACTGGGTGTGTGTATGTGAGAGAGAGTGTGTGTGTGTATCCAGGACCAGAGCAGTGTTGATACCGTCCAACACCGCAAATGATGACAGTGCGAGGGGCTATGAAAATGAACTTCTTGTGTCCCGCCTTGCCTGTTTGTGTGTGTGTGTCCTGTGATTTGAGCACAACGCCGCTAATCCTGATTTGCCTGATACCTTGATCTATTCTTAGTCCGCAGGCAGGCAGGCAGGCGTTCCTCCTATAGGCTCTGACTGCAATGCATGGGTTCCCTCCGACATGGAGTAGAAGGTCCCACCTTGACATACATTACACCATGAGCTGCTCATGGGGGCTGGGAAATCAGAGCTACACTGATCTATATTCATATACCCAAGGGGTTGGAACTGGGCTTCCTGAATGAGGAACACCTGCTTTATCTCAGTATCTGTTAGTAACAGCAATGACACTGCAGTTTGTGAAAGTTGATGAAGATTAGCACACAGAACAGTCATGAAAAGAGTATTTATTTGCTAAGTAAGTAAGTATTTGTTACTGTGTTGTTGCAAGGTGATGCTTGTATGTTGGTCCGGCCTGTATGTACAGTGTGTGTGTGTGTGCAGATATTACAGTTCAGTCCTGTTCTCCACGCGCTGCCAGAGTAAGCACTGGTAACTGGACAGTGAGAATCCTCTGCGGTCAAATGCATGCAGGCAGTGGAGCCATGTGAAAGGAGAGGCAGGCACAGCCCCGTGTCGGCAGAGATGGCAGAAGGAGTGATGCAGCATGCTCTGTGAGCTAGCCACCCCTTAAAGAGAGAGAGAGAGAGAGAGAGTGTGAGAGAGAGAGAGAGAGAGAGAGAGACTTTACCTCTCCTCTCCTCTCCTTTTCTCTGCTGAGAGATTTTCCTCCCATCTGTTGTCTAAAACGGCTACAATAGGCGTTACTTCCCCTACCCAGTCCAGCTGGTCATGCTGAGATGCTGTGTGTGTGTGTGTGTGTGTGTGTAAATGTTTGTTCCCTCAGACAGTATTGCTTTCTTGAAATAGTGTCTTGGTCAATTCATTCACCTGACCCGTCCCCTGTGTCTGTCAAGGGGTTTGTCATATCACCTTCCCATGGTGCCGGTGTATCTCTGTGTTCATAACCGATGCCCTTCCTTGACAGAGGGACTGTACAGAGCCTGTTAATTACATATGTTTCCCAGCAGAAATCCCTTATTGAATCTCAGTTCTAAAAACATATTGCATCTATAGGCACTTTTTGGAATGTAAGAGGCCATACCATATCTGCAGTGTGATACATTTACTACGACTTAACAGTGGAAATTAATGTTGCAGGCTGCGTGCCAATCAGCGGTTTCATAACAGATTCATAACAAATGCAGTATTAAAAACATCTTGGCTAGTCTCCCTGTTTCCTGCTGCTCATATTAAATCATTTGTGTTTACAGCAGGATCTCGTCAAAGGGAGCCACGACCAGACTCGGCTTTCTTTTAGGTAGCACTCAGGAGTGTCTAATGGCTGTTTATGGTGACAGAGCGCTGGAAATATGGTCTGCTAGGTACTAGACCTTTAATGATATGTTGTGGGTGAGATCATCCATGGCTCAATATGTATTTACGTGAGCGTGGAGACCGATTGGAACGCATTTATCATGCTAGTCTGGCCTGTCAGACCCATGGAAGTGTACATAAGCTAAAGCTACAGGTCTGGGTGAATCGTAACTTCTGTCCAGCTTCCTTGGCCCTCACATGTCTTTTTTAGCCTGGTATTTCAGTTGCATTGAATGTGTCAAACATACAGAAATATTTATAAACAGGGCCCAGTGTTATGTGTGTGTGTGTGTGTTATGTTTGAGAAGAATCATTTGGTTACTGGCGTGTGTGTAGCTAGTCCATGCCAAACCAATTCAGATTAATGACAGTGCATAATATCCCATTCGCCCATTAACCATTTGTTAATCTGTTAGATCTCTTTCCCAGGCCCAGAGGAAAGGGTTGGCCTGGCAACTGCGAATGGTCTCGATCATGAGTGGCAGCTGGGACTGTCCAGTGGGCTAAATCCTCCGTTGGCCCTCCCAGGCTCAGATTGGCTGGTATTATTAGAGCGAGAAAGCGGAAGGCCTGCGGTTGATCTGACTGTCCTGCTCAGAGGAGTGGTGCTGTTCCGTGTTCATTAAGCGATTAGGCCTTGTCCTGACACACACACACACACACACACACACACACACACACACACACGGCCATTGCAGTGGTTCTGGTTTGGCTTCCTGCTCTAATCCCCCACACAGCCAAAGTCCCCTCGGCTCTCACTCACGCACTCACGTGGCCCAAGGAAGCATGGGCTGGGCTACTCTAGCTTAGCCACACAGCTCTCCCATGTCGCTATACTAGTTCAGTTAGATATAGACAGGCTACATGTAGACTTCTGATACAACAGTGACATGCTGGCACAGACCCAGACTGTAGGATGCATCTGATCTTTTCTAGTCCGGGCAGGCCTAGAGAGTATTCAAGCTCAGTGTAAACCAGACTTTCCTCTGTCTGTCTTTGATATGCTCCTTATCTCTCTCCACTTCTTTTACTTTGGTTTTTATTGCTTTCTTCCCCAGTTTCTCCCGGCCATGTGTACCATCCCTTCTTTGTCAGGTGTGCAGTGGGGCCTGAGGGGGGTCTATAGGTGCGGAGTGTCTGCATGGCTGGCTCCTGATTGGGGATGAAGCCACAGAAGCATGGAGGCCATTTTAAAGCCACAGATAGAGTTGTTGTGCTCGAGTGGTGGAACGTGGCCGGGGCATTGTGACTATGAGATGGTTCATATAGCTCCTGCATGTGGCGTCTGAGTGTGGCGACTTTTGACTGTGTGTGTGTGTGTGTGTGTGTGTGTGTGTGAGAGAAAGAGACTCCTATGCAGCAGCTTCTTCATAACTCTTCCATTGTCCTATTGTGACATTGCTACTCAACTCCCTTTTCTATCAGACAGTGTAATAGCCCCATGCTCCGTCTGTTAGGTTGTATAATGTGCTTTATTAGCTTCACGAGCCTTGGAGGAGTTTTAATTGATGCTGCTTTGCTGTGGTAACCTGACAACTGAGGGAACATTCATTAAAATGTACAACTCCCTTTACATTTCTTCATTACAACGGGGTACAGTAATAGCTCTCTTGTATTTCAGAATCTTGAAGCTCTGTTTGACAAAGCTGAAGGTTGTGGATTTGTGTTTTTCGCCGGCGCGTTTCCTTAAGACGAGCTGACTCACCGCTCTGTTCAGTAATGCACTGGAAAACACTGCCGTGGGTTGCTCTTAGTTTATGCCTGAAGGTTGTTGATTAGTGGAATAGAGGCCTATTGTCTGGAAAACACTGCCAGTTAATCCAATCTAAGTCCCTGTGTCCGTGAGACTTGGCTATTGACTGGGTAATAGTTTGACGCTGTGTAGGCTCCTTGATTCTTTGAATGACGTTTAGACAGTGAAATCATCTGTGCTTCAGGGGCTTTCATATTGACTGTCCATCTGACAACAAGCTGCCTGTGATGCAGCTCTCTCTCTCTCTCTCTCTCTCTCTCTCTCTCTCTCTGTCTTTCTCTATCTCACTCTTGCTCTCTGTCTCTGTCTGTCTGTTGCAGCATTCATGTAGTGGGCTGACTAGGCCACAAGGCATTTAGTCCAGACTCCAGCTGTTTTTGCTGTCTCCATGTCAGTGAGATGCCTGGCAAGTTCATGACTCTTGGTCTCACTGTCTCTCTCAGTCTATATGTATGTGTATGTGTGTGTGTGTGTGTGTGTGTGTGTGAGAGAGAGAGAGAGAAAGAGATAGAGAGGGTGAGACTCCTTAATACTTTCTCATTTGCCTTCATCTATTCACATACACACACACACATACACTCTTAATATATTGACTGTTCCAGGGACTCTACAACAACGCACGGTACAGTAAAACCGTTAATTCGACGTTGATTGATAGCTGGCGAGCTGGTGATAGGTGAAACAGATCAAAGGGCAAATCTCAAAGATTTCCTGTCCGGTGGAAGCGATCCATACTGTTTCACAGCGCATGATATTCCTGATGATGACAAGTGAGGAGGGAACGCCTGGTCAATGGTGTCAATGGAAAACCACTTGGCAAATCCACAGAAACTGGCCAAGCGTGTGTTTGTGTGTCGCTTGTGAGCGGTGCAGGTGCTGACCCTCGGGACGACCCGTGTGTGCCATCTGATACCCAAACACAGGTGTCTATCTTCACTGTGTTCACAAGATCCCCCATAGAAACAGCCGCGGGCTTTGACCTAAAATTGGTGAGGGAAACGAAATGAAAGGCTGTGGTGATGATAGAGCCGTGTTCCAGCGGACCTGCGCAAAGATCCAGGTCAGAGAAGCCCTGACCCACTGGCTTGGGCCGCGTTCCTCCCAGCTGGGCAGCGCCCCGTCTGAGCCGTAGCTGGATCAGAGCTGCGGAGCGCTAAGCCAGGCCTGCATGGTCTCAGCTGTTTGACTGCCTGGCTGAAGTCAAAGCCCTGCTCCCTCAGCTCTGAAATGTATCCTAAGTGGTGTTAGGCTGGTATTTGTGTGCTTGTATGAATATGCACCTGCCTGTGTGAATGTGTGTGTGTGTGTGTGTGTGTGTGTCGGACCACTGTTTCTTCAGTGTTCTGGTTTCTAGGCATGGCTGGGGGCAGCTTACACTCTCTCTCTCTCTCCCACACACACACACACACACACACACACATAGACATAGACACTGCCTCTAGTAAAACTGACTGGGAATGAGCCTTTCCGCTGTCTGTGACTGTGGCTAAGCTTATATAATGATGGTCTCTGTCATTTACGGTGCTTCTCCTCCTCCTCCTCCTCCTCCTCTCTTTGCCTCCCGCCGTCCATCCCTCTCCCTCTCTGTCCCTCTTCCCCTGGCCAGTCAAGATTCATACAGGGATTCAGCCATGTGGTAAATCAGACAAGACCTCGGTGGAATTGCATCGATTGGGAGAAATGTATGTAGCCAACGATTTTCAGAGATTAATGATGGGGAAAGAGGTGGAGAACCGAGGGGGAGGGAAGGATGAAGAGGAGGAGAAGAAGAGGGAGAAGAAGAAAAAACCTTTGGGTTGGGAGAGCGTGACGTGGTCTTGAACGTTGTGACTGCAGTGGAGGTTATTACTTAAGGCACTGTATTGATCATTCTCTTCATTATTCTCCCCTCCTCCTTGATTTTCATCTCTCTATCGCTGACCTCCAGAGGAGAAAAGGGCTCAATCTTTAGATGGGAGGTCAGTGGATAAGTGAAGGACTACTGGACCAAGCTGTGTGGGTTAGCATGCGTGAGTATATGTGTGTGTGTGTGTGTGTGTGTGTGTGTCACTGAGGTTTTTGGACGGGCCCCATCTCATCCTATTTGGGTCTTAACTCAGCGCATCCACAGTCAGTGTTTCTCTCTCCTGTTCTATAGCGAGGAGAATCAGGTTAGGACGACATGATGCTATGGTCCATTTTCCCTCTGTTATAGCAATACACAGACCACACACACACACACATACACACACACACACAGTCATACTCACACAATCTCTCTCTCTCTGTCCATCTCTCTCTCTCTATCGCTTAGCTTCCCAGCTGTACTTGGCTGCCGTGTGTCGTGTTATGCGTTATCGCCTCATGCTATTTAGAATTTCACGGTGCTAGTTTTTCAGCGCAGCAGAAAGAATGCGGGCAGAAACACACCATTTCTCCTTTCGCTGGCGCTCCAAATTGTTACATTTATATAGGACCTCGCACTGTTGCTTCAATAAAATATGCCTTCTGTGTCACTGCTAGACATCTCTGTACCAGCCCCAGTCTGTGTGCGCTTTGAAGCTGCCAGTCAGCCATTCAAACAGTCAGTAAGTTAGCCGATCCTAGCTGCTGTCTTTTGGTTTTTGTCAACAGGGGGCATTTAAGACATACAATATTAAACGTCTGTGCAGTTAGCAGTAGGCTTAATCAGCCTGCAAGACCCTCTTCCTCTCTCTCTCTCTGTCTCTGTCTCTCTCTCTCTCTCTCCCTCTCTCTCTCAGCTCAGATTAACCCTTGCCGAGCCGCCTGTCTGGCTCTGACTCTGTGAGAACGCTGGGTTGGTTGCCAAGGTTGGTTGTCTGGTTGTCATGGTTTCCCTGCTTCTTGCTGGTTCCCAGTCTGCCCTCACAAAGAAAGAAAGAAAGGGAATGCTCTTTCTCTCTCTGTCTCTCTCTCTCATTGTCTCTCTCTCTCTCTCTCTCTCTCTCTCTCTCTCTGTCTCTGTTGCTCTCACTTTCTTTCCCTCTCTCTTTTGGTCTTTAAGTGGCTGAAATCTGAAATCTAAAGTTAGCATTGTGACAGACTGTGAAATCCTCTGTCTCTTTGTGTGTTTGTGAGTTTGTGTTTATCTGACTTGGTGTGTTTCTGTTTATCTGTGTCATTGTGTCTCTGGGCGTGAGCGTGGGAATGAGTGAGTGAGTGAATGAATGTGAGTGTATGTACGTGATCACATGTGCGCTGTATGTGTACGTATGTGCACGTTGTGTGTTTGTGTGTGCGCTCGGACATACGGTCATGGATCAGACAGGCTTGCCCTGCTCTGTGCTCAGTGCTGTGTGCTGTGTTCCCATTTAAATCTGGGAGATTAGCACATGTGGGGAGCCTCGGCTTTGGCTGCTGTCAGCTCAGCTAGCCTTGGCAGGCTGCTCTCAGATCAGGGGGGAAGCTCTGGACTCATCCCCCCACCAGCGCTCTCTGTCCTGCTGCACCTTAGCCATTAACACATAGACGGGTGGGCTAGTGACCTTGACTTTGGTACAGTTTGCTAACTGCTGCAACACACTTATTTATTCACAGGACAGCATTTGCTGCAGGCCAGGGAAAGTTTACTGGATATAGTTAATAATTGAAACGATAAAGTTTACAGTATCTGTGGAAAATGTAAGTGTGGTTGATCAGATTAAAGTGCTGAAGTATTATTGCATTGTTAGTATGAATACAGCAAATGAATGACTTGAAACATAATGCCTTTGCAACAGATCTGCTGGCAATCCCCCTTGGACTGTTTTCCAAGAAAAGGTAAATGAATGAAAATGCACGTTCATTTACGTGTAGCATGTCCCAGATGGCAGGGGGAAGGTAATTGTGAGGCATGCAGAGTTTTCACTGCCACTTGCTCTGTCGTCAGCTCTTTAGGCTACGCAGCACAGTGTCGCCCATGCTTGAAACACCTGAGATGTGGCTTGGCATCTGAAGCGAAGCAGACAGCCCTCAACGAGATCGGGTTAGACGAGCATGACTGGTCACAAACCAACAACCTGCACTGGCTGCCTGTCTGTCTGTGGCACTGACATCAGACACTTGGCCAGACTAGAGAGAATTAGCACTGTGCTAGCTAGCTGGCCTAGCTTATCTCACCCAGCAACATCAAGAAGCCTGTGAATCACGAAGAGAGGAAGGAGGGCCGGCCCGGTTTGTTATTCTGATGACGTCGGGAGATGTTGTTGCCAGTTTACAGAAAAACCACCTGGATCACAGGTGTTACTGCATCAGTGGTGAAGCCAAGACAAACTGCTTCTTCTGTTGCCTTTTCCTGTTTTGCCACCCCATCAGAGAATAGGTCAGTGCTTTGAGTTTGCTGCCATGTCAAATCCTCTGTCATGACTGTGGATTAGGATGGAAATCAGATCACGGGCAGTTGTCATACTTGAGGCATCAAGTCCAGTGTGATTCTCTGTGTTTTCCCCCTTTTGGCCTGAATAGTAGGCTCAGCCTGTGCTACTTTCCTCCAAATCTCCGGCCTTGTAGTGCTGTACTGGTTTGTGAAAGTATCAGAGCATAAATCTTTTAATACGACCAGCACGCTCTCCCATTTGGCTTTTGCCCTATTTTCATTGGCTGAGTGTCCACCAACCAACATCCAGCTCTCTCCCTGTACTGTGATATAACCTCTTTTTACTGAGGGCCAGCAGAATATCCATAGCCAGAGTAACTTTAAACACCTCTAAAGATCAGTTACCATATTCATAATGTATCACGGATTGCCAACCATCACCAGTTTGCCACTGGTCTCTTTTCATAGTTTATACTATATACTTGACCAGTAATCCTAAATCAGCACTGTTGTTATTAGGAGGTTTATGAAAACAGGCCATGCAATCCAAAACTCAAATATTTATTTCGTAATGAATTATAAATGGGTTTATTTTCCTTCCAATAGGCCAAGAATCAGTGAATCAATACATCAAATTCCATCTATACTTTATACCATGAGGTCAGAGGCAGTTATTGAATGTTGAATCTTATGAAGGCCTTAGCACAGATTATGAATGGTCTTTCAGGGAAGGAATAATCCATCAGACAAAAAGACCTTTTGGCCTCTTACACCACCATGGGTAAGCACCATGGGTACTGATGTGTGTTTTTAGTCTTTCCTTCAGATATGTCTTTCTTTCTTTCTTTCTTTCTTCCTTTCTTCCTTTCTTTCTTTCTTTCTTTCTTTCTTGCTTTCTTTCGTTCTTTCTTTCTTTGCTAATGGAACAGTTGACAGAGTGATTAAGGGAAGTGAGGAAGCAGGGGAACATTTCATCTCTTTATCCCAGATGGTTGGCTTTTTTATTCATCTGAAAGCTGCTTATTTCTGAGGTGGCTGCTGATGTTGCTGCCATGTTTGTGGGCTACAGTGTGTGTGTGTGTGTGTGTGTGTGTGTTTTTGTGTGTTTTAGTGCGCACAGCGTGCTCCTTTTTCATGGGCTCTCTGCCGATACATAACACAGTCTGAGAGCTGTAACTCATGGGACACAGATGAACATGAGAGAGACAGAGAGGGAGGGGACGGGCTGGAAAAAAGAGACAGAGTTGCTGAGTGAGAGAAAGAGTCACAGCAGTAAAGCATCTCTCAGGGTCAATGCCTCTATTATTATTCAAATCCTGTATAGCACACACACAGCCACACAGACACACTCACACACAAGCAGGCAGGCAGACATGCATGTATGTGTGTGTGTGTGTGTGCGCGCGCACGCACACACACACATACACACACACACACACACATACAGAGGAATGTGCTGTGCAGCAGCAGTATGGATGATTTTTCGTTTCTACTGGAATCCCAGCTCTCCCTCTGACTGCAGCAGAGCTCTGACGTCATCACTGGGGGAAATGCAGCCACAGCAGGAAGGGCTGCTGTCAGTATGGAGCCTGAGGACACACACACACACACACACACACACACACACACACACACTTTTCCATGCCTTTAGGAAATTTAGGAAGCCAGTGCCTCTGCTGTTTAATCCTGTCCTCTGCTTAACCTCCCCACAGTTTACTTATCAGTATACAGGAGCAATGCAAAGTATTTCGTACAGTCAGTGTATGGAAAAGCGGTACTGATGTAGGAGATGGTGTGATTTGCACATACATGTGTTTTTATGGACTGGAGGTCTCCTTGCTTTGATGTGAAGAGTCAGTAACCATAGCAACACAGTGACACGTTTTCATGTGCGCCCTCACATGCTGATGGCATGGCTGTGTGCGTGTTTGCGTGTGTTCATTTGCACAAGCAAGTTGTTATTTTGGTTGGTCAGCTTTGTTTGCTGTCTCTGGCACTATTTTGATGTATTGTGGTTTGTATAATGAGAGCATGAATGTGAGCAAACAGGTCCGTGTCCATTTATCTGTGTCAGTGTCTCCGTGCTTGTGCGCACGCGCCTCTGTAGTGTTCAGAAAAACCAACGACATATGCAGGTCTGCGTGTGGCACTGCATGACTCATATGAGCACATTATTATGTTTAGAGTACAGTTATTTTTCTCTCTGCCTCATGTTATCTCAGCCTATGTGCTCCAATGGGCCTATAGTAGATGTAGCTTGCACTGGTTTTATCTTGACTTTAGTGAACCCTTCATGGGCTACATCTACTTTTTGCATCCTTTTTTTTTTGCTTGATTTCGAGGCAGATATACAGATATTCTTGTACTAAAGATCCTGATTGGCGATATTTTGTGCAGACACTTTCAATTTGACAATTTTTATAGCTAAGTATTCAGTGCTTCCCCCTTGAGTATCATTCTTATCAGGATGGAAAAGCATCTGAAACAGCCTTTAGACCACACTATTTAGACACTATTTAAAACAATACTAATAAGATTCTTTTAGGCTTAGCAGCTCTTTAAGACAGGGCGACCCGTCTCACCTATTCAGTGGTAGGTGATACTCAGTGCCTTTAAATGAAGGGTTAGAATGAATTAATTTACAAAAGAACATTACAGAATAATTCAATTTAAATAATATAATGTACAAAGAAAATTACATTTAATTGGCCGATATCAATATTTAATAAAAGTCCAATATCGGCCTGATATTTTTACTTCTTTCTGTCCACTTATACTCAAAACTTATAGCTGTTTTAATAGACACCTCTACCTCTCCCTACTTTCTCCCCTTTTTCACCTATATACATTATCCTTCTCCTATTTCTTCCTACCCCCTCGCCTCCTTGACCCCTCCTTCTCTCCCTCCCTCCCTCCCGTAGTGCCTAATGGAGGTATTCCCCTGCAGCCTCAGACCTCGCACTGCCATTCTACTCAGGTAGGGCTCATTTCATGCAGGACGATTAGATCTCACTGGCAGCAAATGGGATTTTCGGAGCTGGATAAGCCAGAGTGTTTTGGGCCTGCACAATAGCAAGGGGGGAATTCAATTAAATCTTTACATATACTCCCATGCATACGTGTCCGTGTGCACGCAGCACGCACACATGCAGCTCCCATCCACATGCACTCCACAGTTGGTTTCAGTCAGTCGATCAGTGAGTCATTCACTCATCTCTCTCTCTCTCTCTCTCTCTCACACGCACACACACACACACACACACACACACACACACACACACATACAGTCTCAAGCACGTGTGTGTATGTTAAGATACACAGACTCACATAGACACACACGTGTACACTTCAGTGGCTATGGCATTTAGCTGTCTTTATCTGCATGGCTTGGCTAATTGTTTTAATCCCACAGCTATAAGGAGCCTGGTATAGGGCTTGAATTGTTATGAGACTGTTTCTCACTCTTCCTTCTTGTTTCCCTCTGTCTCTCATTTCCCATTTCTCCTATACAGTAAAACAAAAATCAGCAAATCACACACATAAACATTTACCTAGTGTGTACGTGTGTAAAAGGGCTAATTTGATGTGGAGGGAGACTGTCATAGTCTGTCTAATGAAAGAAGCGTAGCCTGTGTTGGCTTTATGGGCCAGAGCTGGTAATTGCTTGTAAAGACTGATTGGAGAAAAACGTATCGTCATACTTTATGTTATGAACCACAGGGAGAGACAGCAATAGTAATTGGACAGTGATGGACTGGTTTTAAAGCCCCCACTATGAATAAAGGTGCAGGAAAAGATGCTTGCACAATTTACATGTGCTCCTCAAGTTTTATCATCTGTCATTCAATTTTTTAATTCACTTACTCTCCCGGCACAGCGTGCAGCACACTGCTCTATTCGTTCTAATGGAGAATTTAGAGGGGTGCTTGTTTATTACAGGGCAAAGTAAAGATATTTCTTAATGAGTTTAGTCAGAATGAGAGAATGCATCATCTTCTGAGTTGGAAATAGGGAATATTTGGCCTTGTTGGCTCATGTTTCTAATGCCCTTAAGCTTGTGATTGTGTCTGTATATGGCTTGGGCTGATTAGGCTTGCATTGCACCCGAATTCATTACTCCATCTCCGCCAGTGTCATTATACTGCAACCTCTTATATTCACTACTTAATGAGGCTTTATGAAATATTCAAACATTTACCTGGAGGAGTTCAGAAACAACCTCTGTGTGTGTTTGTGTGCCCGTGTGTGTGCGCACCTGTGTGTTCTTGCCTGTCCGTGAGTGTGTATCGGCTTCTTTTGATCTCTCTCTTTTTTGCGCTGACAGATACAGCTAGACAGGAGACAGACAGAGGAATAAATTTACACACACCTACAGACAGATATGATTTGTGTCGGCGTAATGATTTGTTATTCTAGAATTCACCGTCCCAGCTGATGAAGAGGCCAGACTAGATCAGGCTCATTAAACCTGAGAGAGATGTGCTTCTTGGCCCAGTGTCCATGTTAGCCCTGTCCTGGGCCTCTGCTTATAGTCTTATTTCAATCCTGTCTTCTCTCTCTCTCTCTCTCTCTCTCACTCTCACTCTCACTCTCACTCTCACTCTCTCTCACTCTCTCTCTCTCTCTCTCTCTCTCTCTCCAACACTAAATCAAGCAGAACCTTTAATTAAAACACACATCTTCTCCTGCCCTAAACAGTCTAAACAGCCACAGCTGCACACACACACACACACACACACACACACAGGGACAAAAAACACACGGCACCTCTCCTCCTTGCTTTCTGATCACATAGACAATATACTGTATATCAAATTCAAACTAGTGCAGTGAATGGAGCACTGAACTCTAAGAACACCACCTGATTACTTAAAGGGCCGGTGTCCTTAATTCTCCCTTGTCCTGGAGAGGTAGCTGATATACTACGCCCCCCACCCCACCCCACCCCACCCCATCCCACCCCATCCTCCCACCCCCTGAGTCCTGTTTGACTTTAGGGGAAGATCTGCTCCCCGTCTGTCAGCCTTGGCCTCCTACCCTTGTACCCTTTGAAGATCTCTTTTAATGAAGTGCTCTTGTTCACTGCGAATTACACCGTAGCGGTTTCTATGTCACGTATGAGAAGTCCCATGTTTGAGGGCGTAGAGGTGAGAGCTGAGCACCAGGAGCTGTGCCGGGGCCCTCTCCTGGGGGCCCGGGTGTGTGTCCAGACTACGGATAGATTCATTAGGTGAGTCCCAGGACTCATATCAGGCCTCTTCTGGTTCACACAGAGGCTCTCTAGCTCGATGCGCCCCTCACCTTTACATGCGCCTCACACACATGGCCGTCTCTGTGGTCTTATGGAGAGGCCAAGAGCGATTGGTGGAGAGGGAGAGAATGGTCCTCTGTATATCCAGCTGTCTATCAAGCAGCTCTGCATGGAGTGATTACTGGACTCCCTTTGTGCTCCTCTACAGCTTAATGGGTGAAGGAAACGTATGGTCCTCACTCCAAAAACAGCTTGGAGGTAGCTTGTGTTTTTAATGTAGACCAAAGAAAATGTCTGTTCTTTAGATATGATGACTGGTGTCAGTATCTGAGGTGGGAAGGATCTACTGTACATTGTTCCGATTGGCAGCAAGACCTGAAAACATTTTTAAATGTATTTTATAGAGCTGAACAATTAATGGGAAAATAAATAAATAAATAAATCGCAGAATGAACTTCTGCAATTTCCAAATCGCAGAGGCTGCAATTAATTGGAGGGCCATCCAAAATGGATTTCTAAAAAGGTGTTTTAGAGCTCCAGGTAAACTTTGGTCCATAAATAAGTACAATATTGGTGAAAAAAAAAAAATCCTGCACATTGACATCTATTTTTGTTTTTACAAAATCACTTTTATTTTAAAGTTCTAAAAAAATTATGACAAGAAAAACTTTTTAAATTTAAGTTTAAATTGCAATTGCAATATTCTGTCAAATAATCACAATTAGATTTTTTGTCAATATTTTTCAGTCCTAGTATTTTAGGCGAGGGAGGGTTTGTGTCTGGTTGCCTGTGTGTGTGCCTGGACGTCAGTGTGTGCTTGTGTTCTGTTTCACTGTCCACAGTATATTTGTGTGTGTGTGTGTGTGTGTGTGTGTGTGTGTTTTCTGAGCAATATATATCCAGTGTCAGCACACAGTGGCCATTAGCTCCAACCTCAAACACAGAGGTCACGTTGCACCCACAGCCTCTCTGCGGCCTTTTGAAGAATTCACACTCAACACACACATACAGTGCATGCACTCGCATACTCCCCCATGCACACACATGTGTGCGCATGCAGATCCTTCCTATGGGGGTTCATTAGAGGTAGATTATTCAGTGCTATGGGAACTGATAAACTGGATGAAGCTGCTTTGGCTGTGGTGCTGTTTACTAATCACCCTTAAATGAGCCATGTGCTAAACACACACACACTGACGCTGCTCTGTAATGCCTTCACTGGTGGAGAGAGGGGTTGTCCGTGTGTGTGCGTGTGCGTGTGTGTGTGCGTGCACCACACATGAATGTGTGAGTGTTCATGTCTGTGTGTGTGTGTGATTAATCTCTAAGGGCCAGGGGTGACGGGGGTCAGAGTGAGGTGCCTGTGGAGCTAATGACAGTGATTAAGATAGGGGTTGGTGGGGCTTAACCTTCATCAGTTTCCCTTCCTCCCCACGCTGTCCCCCTCAGGACTTCAGTAACCTTATCACTGATGAGGAGATGAGCAGAGCACTGCTGGGAAGAAGCTAGTGGACCTCTTCCCTCTGAAATGGAATCCGTAATAGCTGGGCCCAGGAATCGCCTTTCTGCACTTCCTCTTCAGTCTTCTACCCTCTGCTCCTTCACTGCTTCTCTCTCCAGGTTAATGGCTTGATCTTCAGGAACCTAACATTGCACTAAAGAGATGAGTGATTGGGTTAGGGTTAGGGTTAGGGTAAGGTTAAGGTTAGGTTTAGGGCTGGGGTCTCCCATCGTACCGTTGTCTCTCCCACTGTCGCTGATTCCCGATAGCATCCTTTTAAACGCTCTTGTTGTCTATTGTTCATATTTTTCCTTTGTAGGTTTTATGTTTGGTAAGCTTTCGGCCGGTCTGTTTGAAAACAAAGTATATTCTATAATAGCCCTCTCCCAATGGATATTTCTTATCCATTTTAAAGTTGCAGACCTAGTTATCTAAAGAGTAAACAGTTAAATACATGGCTATTAACAAAGCATTAAGTGATGGAGAGCCTCATTTAGCTGTGCAGTGTTTGAGGGTCAAGTCCAAATGTGCCTTTACCCCTCTGTTGCCTATTCAATGTATTATTTGATATTGCTGTGTTGCAGCACTGTCATTAAGTTTTATAATTCAAAAGAGAGTCTGGCGCATGACAACGAGAATCTAACCTTTATTTAAAATTCTTTATATGTTAATTTAATAATTTGGAGGTGTAGTTAGTCCAATTATAATAACACAAATAATGGTCTATAAATTAGTTCGGCCACTTATGATAGCGAAAACAAGTTAATTATGCCAGGCTATATTAGCCGACAAGATATTGTTGTAATTGGACATATAATAGCTTTTAAATTGCCAGACTGTCCTCATATTTCTGATCAGAAATTGCAAATGATCCCCACTGTACACAACTCATTGGGAGCCCAGCTGTAATAGTCCAGTTCCCCAAGCCTACAGTATACACATGTCAAATCCATATGGCAAACCCAGAACAGAGCTGGTCAAAGGTGCTTTTTTTCTCACTTTCCTTTTCCCCTCAGCTTCTTCCTCACCTCTCTCATCCCTCCCTCATCCTCATCCTCTCCTCCTCCTTTCTGCCACTCCAACCCTTCCTTTCTTTCCTCCACAATCTCCATCACCCTTTTGTCTCTAAGCTATATCCTTCCCCACCAGCATCACCCTGCTGTTCTCTCTCTCCCCCTCTCTCTCCCTCCATCTCTCTGTATTACCCCTTCTCTGTCTAATGGGATCACAGATGAACATGTCTCCCTCTCTAGCTTCGCTCTCTACTGGATCCCCACTTATCGCCGTGAAGTTAATGAAATGGAGTGCAAGGATGACCCCTCCCTACCTCCCTACCTCCCTACCTTTCTTCATCCCTCCATCCCTCCCTCCTCTCTCTCTCTCTGAATATGTTTATTCGTGTGTCCTTGTTGTTCCTTTCCCTGACTTTGCATCTTTCTTCCACACGGTGCAGCACATGCCTAAAAAGACTGTTCTAAAGATTTTTTCCTCTCCTGTCTTCTACTCTTAATCCCATTCTCCACACACAATCAATAAGGCTGCAACATGTATTTCTTTCAATTCATCTGTGTTGGTAGCTCCCACAATCCTGTTTACATTTCTGTATTCCGCTGCCTTGCCTAATGTCGGAATGGAAAGAACTCGATGCAAATAATGTTGTGTGCTCAGTAAGCACAAACACCACCTGCCTCTCTCTTTCTCTTCCCTCTCAGGCAATATTAGGCTTTTATCAGTGACCCAAAGTTGTTCTGTGTAGGTTGTGTGTGTGTACAGAGTGTGAGGAAGTGTGTGTGTGTGTACTTGCATGTGTGTATGCACCAGCGCTTTGATGTCGTTCATCTCTGCCTGTCACAAATGTCACACATGGGGTTGCCCACACACACGGCTTAGTCAGTGGGCTCTGCATGCGTATGATGCTGTCACCACTTACGTACGTGTGTGTGTGTGTGTGTGTGTGTGTGCCTGCCTGCCTGTGTGTTTGTGTTGCCTGGCTGGTCTCTCGGCATAACGTACTAACACTGCCTGTAGCTTGGCCCATGGGCTAGTCAATAAGGAGAATATCGCTGTCCTCTGGAGACACTATCTGTCACATAGTCACATTACTGATACTGAATATGCACGCAAACACAAACACACACACACACACACACACACACACACACACACACACACACACACACACATGCAAACACACTCACAGGCACTGGCACACCTGGTGAGCTCAGGCAGCATGTCAGCATCTCACAGCGAGTGGTTCCAATCAAGACAGTGATGTTGAAGTCAGACCCCCCTCTGCTTGTATCCACTCACCCTCCTATAACCCCACCCGTCTACGTACACACACACACACACTCATACACACACAGTGCTTCGAAAAGACGCTGTCTTTGTGAGTTGCTTTCTGCAGGGACACATGCTGGTGGGAGGGTGGGAGAAGGATTCCCAGTTATTTATACACCCAGTGTTTGTGTTTCGGTGTCACTGCACCTGTTTGCTTCAGCATTAGACAGTACCTGGTCACCCTCATTGGTGGACACCATCACTAGTTACATATATAATCACCATGGCAACTGCCATAACACTGAGTATCTATATATGTATATGCACTCCACTGGTAATTAGTAGCTTGCTCACAGTCTTTCTTCTCAAAACACTTTAATCTTGCCAATCTCTATCCCACCTGCATTTTGCTCCTTTGGCTTCATTTTTTTCTTGATATTCCTATCATGCATTTCTCTCCATCCATTTCACAAATTCCCCTAATAGAGGTAAAAGGCTAAGTCAATACCCCATCAACTGTGATCAGAGACGGAGAGAGATACAGAGAAGACAAAGATAGAAAAATATATAAAAGAGGGTATCTTGGCTTTTGCTCCTGGCTTTGATGACGCACCTCACTCTCTCACACCCACAGGGCCTTTGAAACTCCAGACCTCGTTACACTGGTAGACTGCCTCTAATTGAAGAGAATAATATGCCATCAAAGGCCTTGTGAGGGAATGGTGCGGCATGCGCAGAAACGCAGAGGATCAGAGCCCATGGTAATCAGCTGGAGAGGTCCAGTCTGAAGGAGGGGAGTAAGGATGGACCATTCTCTCAGACCATGGTGATGGAAATCAGCAGAGTGTGAGAGGGAGATATGGTTATGGTCTTTGCTTGGGGAAAGAGAGTAAGTGCAAGGGGGGAAGGGGGAAGGGTAGATGGATAGATTACCTAGGAGAGAGAAAAAGAGTGAGACAGAGGCTAGCTATAAGGATTAAATCTCATTCTGGCCTGGCCCTGCGAGATTAACAACTTGCCCACTCGAATGCTATGAAAACGCATGCAGATTAGGTGCGCACGCACACACACACACACACGTGCACACACACATACACAGACAATGAAGTGGATTAGGCTTCGCCACTAACCCAAGGGCCAGGGTGAAGCAGATGGCTGCCCTTTGCATTGTTATGTAACCTAACTGGGAAACACAATCTGCGTTTTCCTGGTACACACGTGCGAACACACACACACACACACACACACGCACAACCACGCACACACAGTAGGTATGTGAAAAAGGACTTCACTGTATGCATGGTATTTTCAAACGTTTGTCCAGTGAATGAATTTTGAGTCACCAAATCAGACACGGAAAAAAGAAAGTGAAGGATGAGTGAGGGAGAGGATGAGTAGAGTGACAGAGGAGAAATGGAGAAAGAAGACAGACGGACTGTCAAGTAGTGGGAGGGCACTGGCACAGCGCCAGGGGGTTTGGAGAAGTGCCAAGTAGGCAGGCTCACACACACACACACACACATACACATACACTCTCTCTTTTTCTCTCTCTGGCACACACACACACACCCAACACTCCCAGTAGGGTGCTGGGGCGAGCCAAGGTGACCTGACTAGGTGACAGGAGGGTCACCATGCCAACGGGGCTGACTGATGTCACCGTGGCAATCTATGTCACATGCAGCTGAGGGAGAAGGAAGGGGGTTGGGGGGGTCAGGGGGTTGTGTGCGTGTGTGTGTGTGTGTGTGTGTTTGGGGGGTGGCAGGACCTGTGTGTGTTGGGGGAGTTGGGAGACCTTGATGGAGTCAGATGGAGTCAGGCCCTCAGAGGACACACTGACAGGCTGACATTGAGCGAGGCTGTTCTGTACAATATGGGGCTGTTGTAGGGCAAGAAACCGACTAACTGTGTTTGGGCTTTGTGGGGCTGTGAGACTGAGATACAATACAGAAGAAGCCTTGCATCTCATAGGACTTTTATTTTTTAGAATTTTATTGATGAGAACATAGATACCAAAATCCACGTGCTCCTGGTAGGTCATTTGCTCTGGTGCTCCATGCTAACACTTTAGCATACACTATGTTGAGTGATAAAAGTGAGAAAATGAGAACAGCTTTAAAGCTAAATGATCGGCAAGTCTGGCAGTTTTGTGTAGGAGATTTACATCAAATGTGATATAAAAATAATGTACTGTTTTGAGCTGCCAGAGACTAGTTTTCTCGTTTACATATAGGAAGTGAACTTGGTGGGCGATGGGAGACGATGTACAGCTAAAAATCACTGTGCAGCAGATGAACATGTGGTTACACACCTTAAATAGTTCTAAAAATAAACAGTGGCTACATCAGCTATATTGAGTTAATGATATTTCATGATTCAAATGTATGAATCTACAGGCCATGTACACATTTTGTTATCTATGTTCTCGTCACTTAATTGGTAAATGTTCTGTGACTGATAATTAAACAACCCCAATTTTTTTCTTTTTTTGCACTACCCAAGCTCAAAAATGGGTCCTGCCAGAACATTCCTCTGCACTGGTACAGCAAAAACAAAGTGTGGAGAATGGTCCGGCTAAGCGAGACTAGTAATGCACTAATGATTGTGTGAGTTGACTTCTCATTGTACTCAGCTGTGGAGGGTGACTTTCTCTTTAGAGGAAATAATTTGTCAACCTCAGCCTGAATCGACCTCCGCAGTGAATCGGCTATATCTTTTAGTCCATCAGCCTCAGCCGGAAACAGTGAGGCATTCAGAAAAATCTCTGTCAGTCTCAGTGAGATTCTCTATATTGCTGTCATTCTGCTGTCCTAGGTACAGCTCATTATTAGCAGCTGGATATAGGTTTCTAGGGGCTCATAAACTGTGTTCCTCTCTCTGGTCCCCTGTCCCTGTTCCCTCAAGGATGAGACCGCAGACGACACAGGAACCTAATTACCCAGTATGATTCACTGGTTTCCATTACACATTACGGAGATAGACAGATAGACAGCAGGGTGATTCAACCAGCCCCCCTGGGTCTGGATGACACCACGCTCACACACACACACACACACACACACACACACACACACACACACACACACACACACACACATACATGCCCGTCACCTGCGGTGTCAGTGTCTAAATCCCTCATTTTCATACCAACTAGTCACTAGTGCGTCACTTCTCTCAGCCTATACACCATCCTAGGGCTATGGACTACCTTTGTGCCATCTGTATTTGAATGATATTAAGAAATACAATAAGATATGCCACTTACAGCAGAAGCTGCTTTCCATTTAGATTTATTGCACTTGAACATGGATTTCACATAGTGAGGCTTTTTTGTAGACTTCAGCGAAGTATTTTAATCTGTAGTGTGGGGTGCGAGAGGAATTTCAACCATGCTGTGACATGGTGAAGGATCCCAGGGAAAAAAAACAGATATGCGGGGATAAAGAAGGCTTAGACAGAATTACTTGTCAGAAGAAACCAGGAAGTAGTGTTTGAATGTGACCCAGAAGTGAGAATCCTTCCATTGATTTTAACTCAGTGCTAGAAGGTCTTTAAAAGCTCATAGGGGACTGTGGTGTTTATTTGTATGACCCCACTGGTCCATGTCTGTAAGTGCTCAGGATTAGTGGGGCTGTCCCAAAGACTTGATTCAAAGTGTTTGCATTTTGTCAAAGGTTTTTTCTCAATTTATTCTCCTCCAATTTTTCGTCCCTCTAGTTTTAATTTATTGTCCTCCAATCTTCCTAAACAACCTCTTAAGATCCACTGTTCTGCACATGTTGACAAAAAATTACTTAGGTGACTAAAACTCTGAGAAGCGATGAGTCAAATCGACCAAATTGACCAAGAGTGGTCATCCCTAGTGTGTCGTAGCGCAAAGCGATGACCAGCTTTACACTGTAGGGGCGTTAATGCAGCAAGGGTTAGTCTAAGGTTAGCTCACACTCTGGCTTGTCTGGGTGTGAGGCGTCTCCTGGGAAGCAAGCATTCAGCAGGCCTCTCTCTCCCTTTCTCTCTCTCTCTCTCTCTCTCTCTCTCGCTATATCCCTCTCTCGCTCGCTCTCTCCGTCTGTCTATCTCTCGGCTGCTATTAGTTTCTGGTTTTACTTCATCACTTATTTATAAGTACATATCTGCACATGCATACATATTCAGGCTGTGGCTAGCGCTGAGATGATAGGGGCTCCCATTACGTGCTCGGGAGAGTGGAGATAGGGTGGAGATGGGGTAAAGGTAGGGGGACATTTCAGGCCAGACTGAAATATGGGCAACACATGCGCGCACATAATACACACAGGCACACATGTGCACACACACACGCTCTCCCTTGTAAAAGAGTAATAATAATAGTCTAGCATCCATTCATTCTTTGCGAGAACAGTCATTACTGTCATCACTGGTCCTCCCTGAAGCACTTACTGTCAGCGCACACATGCACACAGACACAGACACACACGCACGCACACACGTTGGATACAAATGTACTTGCCCTTTCTCTCTGTGTCTATTTTTTTTCTCCATCTCCCTTTGCTACTAGTGAAACCTTGACATGACAGGGCCCCCTCCCGTTTGGCCCCCCATGGCTGCCTGTCAGCAAGGAGACAATAGAGACCAGGACGCATTTGCCTTTCTAAAGAGGCAGTCCCGCTCACCCTTTCTCCCCTGCACACTTCTTCTTCTCTCTCTCTCTCTCTCTCTCTCTCTCTCTCTCTCTCTCTCTCTCTCTCTCTCTCTCTTTCTCCCTCTCGTCCCATCTTTCCCTCTCTTTCTGTCAACTGTGATAACTCATTAATGTGTCACATGTGTATGTGTGTGTGTGTATCTGTGTGTGTTTTGTGTGTGTTACAGGAGGGCTATCAGCGCAGGAGAGCCACTGAGCTATGTGATTGGGTTAAACACAGGGACATGAATGAGGTAATAGGAAGGCCAGCCATGCTCTCTCATGTGACCAGACTCATCGCTCTGTACACACCGGTATAAAAACGATAAAGGTTTCCTGCTTGAATTGCAAATATTTACCCAACGTTTATGCCAACAGATGATGCCGGCGCTCGCAAGAAGTTCCTCTAAAATTCTGTGCTGTCTGGTTGCGCCCATACATGAATTTGCATACATGATCTTCTTTGAAATGGGATTTTTTGATCTTTGTTTTTATAGGGAGAGTGAGCAAGAGAGAGAGAGAGAGGAGGAAAGAGAAATAGAGTGGGGTTGAGAGACACAAAGAGAGAGTGGGAGACATAGAGATACTCACCCTGCCCCCCTCTCCCGCAGCAGTTATGTTTAAAACATCACTTTGACTGCGCTAGGTTCACCTAGAGTTAAATGCTTTGATCAGCGCGCTCCCTGTGCTGTGTGTCTGACCTGTGTGTGTTAACCAGGGCTTCTTAAGGGTGGATGCTGCTCAGCATGGGGACCTGGCAGTCGTGCAAACTCAGCTCCCCTTAAGGCTGGGTCTGTGTGTGTGTGTGTATGTGTGTGTGCCCGGGGCGCTTCTTCCTGAGTGGTCCCTGGGTACTCCTCAAGATTGACATAACACTCACGCACACACACACACAGGCACACAAATAAACAGTCGTACATACACACATGGGGATTGACGCATACGCACATACACAAGCATGCATCGGTGCGGAGACAAATGCACGCACACACACACACACACACACACACACTCACACACTATGGCCCCAGGCAGTGGGGATCAGTGAGATGCTTGGGAAAGCTAAGGTTAGGGTGAAGACAGGACAAATACAACTTAGTACAGGAGAGAAGCATTTCAGGTCACGGCCGTATCCCCAAACACTGGAAACTCACTGTAATCTCTTCACCTCAGTCTCAAAAACATTTCCTATCTGCAGCATATAACAATGCACTTGGAAAGTATCCAACATATGTAATTCCTCCAAGAGCATTGATCAGTCAAGCTTTTTTTTTTTTTTTCTGACTCATGGCCATTGACTGGCATGCCATCCTTTTAATACACTCGCTCTGATGATGTTTTTTTATCATTAGGCCGCGCTGCAGTTTGATGGAGGCGAATCCTCTTGTCGCGGATTTGTTTTCTTGGCCTAGATCAGGGCTGCCAGCGGTGGCTGGGGAGGAGGGGTGGGGCGGGGTGTGTGTGTGTGTGTGTGTGTGTGTGTGTGTGTGGGGGGGGGGTGCTATAGAACTGCACAGCCCCAGTTGAAGTTGATTCCTGTCAAGCCCGCAGCACCACAGTCAGTGAGGGCTTGACCAAGCGTTTAAACACTGCTCTAGGATTTGCCACTAGTACGGGCCGAGAGAGACTGTCAGTCAGCGAGATATGTGTGTGTGTGTGCATCTTTGTGTGTGTGTGTGTGTGTGTAACGGCAGAATCGAGGGTGTAAGCAGTTCAGAGGGGCAAAAAAGGTTGGAGGACTAGCTGTTGGCAGCTAGTCCAGCTAGACGGCAGGAGAGAAGTTGTGTTTGATTGAAACATGGAGGTCAGCTGTAGCAGAGTGGAGTGTGACTGGGCCTAGAGGATGAGGTGGGTCAGACAGAGAGAGAGGGTTACTGAGGGACAGTCGCTCGGGGAACAGTGGCACAGTGACAGAGATATGCTGATACTGAAACTGGGGGATGGGATAATACACACACACACACTCATGCTCACAAAAACACTGACACACTCATACACCAGGACTTCACAACGTTTTCATGTAAGATCCTCATCTGTTAAGATTTGTTGTTTTTTGTTGTTGTTGATTTAGTATTAAATTGCATAACTATCACTGTACATGGCGAGATAATCGTGATGAGAGTGAAACCTATGATTACACTAGTCATTCTTATGCCTTCTCTGATTGGGATTATTTCCAGTAAATTGAATTATAGTGAAATTAAACTATTCCTCATTTTGCTGGGGAAGACCTGGAACCCATTCAAGGACCCTTGTGGGTCCCCGGACCCCACTTTGGGAACCACTGCTCTACAAATACAACCACATACAGGGAGATACACACACATACATACACACACACACACTTACTCAAGTGTTGCTTGTGTCCATGGCTGGGCCAGGGACCTGAGAGAAGGGTAATGGAGGTCTCAAGAGACGGTGCCAGTGGGTTGAGGGGAGACAGACAGAGGGATGATGGGTAATAGAGGATGAAAGGCTGGAGAGGAGTGTCATAGTGAGGTGCAGAGAGAGTGATTGGAAGGGGGATGTGGTGTTGCTATGGGTGATGGGCAGGGCAGGTGGTTACTGACTGGCAAGGCAAGGAGGGTGGCGGGTGTATGTGAGAGCGCGTGTGTGAGTGTGTGTGTGTGTGGTAGGAGGGTCACAGAGTCAGCTTGATCTGTACGGCTGGACAATCTGATGGTGTGGGGCTTTGAGATTTCTAGGAAACGTGTGTGTGTGTGTGTGTCTTTTGTCTTTTGTGTCTCTGTGCTCTTGAAGTCCCTTGAAAGCAGCAGAGAGGTGGGGGTTGGTGGACTTGTCACATCACAGGCGCTGCTGTGATGCTGTGGCGGGGAATGGAGAATTGACTGTGTGAGTTGGCCTTGAGGGAGCTGAAGCCTTGGGAACACCAGTCGTCCAGCGCTATAACAGAACATTTGTGTGTGTGTGTGTATATGTGTGTGTGTGTGTCACAAAGTCGATGAGCGTGTGAACATGTAAAACTTTATTTGTCTTGTGAGTGTCTGTGTGTGTGTGCGTGTGTGTGTGTGTGTGACTTAAATTAGGCTGCCTCTGCAAGATTTAAATGATAATGGAGCCATTGACCCTGAGAAATGCTGCATTTGCGAGTGTGCATTTTTGTGACCATGTTGAAAAAAAGGGGCAGCTAGTGAATTCACCCTTTGAATGTGTGTGTGTGTGTATATGTGTGTGTGTGTGTGTGTGTGTGTGTGTGTGTGTGTGTGGGCTTTTCCGTGCCTGCACGCTTTGTCCTCTCTTTCAATGGAAAGCGACTGAATGAGGAGACAGCAGTTTAACTTTGTGTGTGTGTTTATTTTGGAGATAAATGTGTTTTCCTGTGTTGATTGTGTGCTGTCTTAAGGAGGAACCGTACCACACTCTCACACTCACACACACACACACACACACACACACACACATGCACACACACACACACACACACACACACAGTTGGCTTTATTGGAGCAGACAAAGCACACAGTCAACCAGCTGGCTGGTACGACAGCCACAACAACATTAATGAAACACTTATCGTCTATCCAAACATATTAACAGACACTCAGAGACAGAGTGTGTGCCTGTGTCCTTGCGTGTGTGTGTGTGTGTGTGTGTTGCAGCACGTGTGTCAGCGTGCATGTGTGTGTATTGAGGTGCGTGTTAATATATTTCCATGGAGTCACACAGTCACACAGTCCAAGGTCAGAGGACAGTTTTCTCTTTCTTTCTGCCGTCTCCACTCACTCTCTTTCCCTCACCTGCCTAGTTTCCTTTCTCTAGTGCATGCATCCTTTCGTTCTGCTCTCATTCTCTCATTTTGCCTCTCCCTCTCTCCTTCTTTTCCTTCTTCTCCATCAGTCTATCTTTTTCAACATGTTCATCCCTTTGCTTGTTTCTACAAGACAGTATCCTCTCTTTTACAGTTGCTCTTCTTTCTCTGTGCTATTCCTTTTTTCTCTTCATCATCCTTGCTCTGCCTTTGTACCATCTATTTTTCCTAATTCTCTCTCTCCCTCTCTCACTCACTCTCTCCCTCTTTCTCTCACCCCCCTCCATTGTCCTGGTTAATCTGGCCTGCTCTCCGGCTGTGCCCTCGTGTCCAGATGATGCATTAATCCAGGTTACCCCAACCCATTGTTTATGCTGTACACCCCACCCGACACAAATGCACGCACACACACAGACACACACACATACACACACACACACACACACACACACACACACACACACACAAACACACACTCTCTCTTTCTCTCACAAAGGCTCCCCCTTTATTGTCACATCATGCAGGCTCAACACATGACAGACAAACAATAGACTGACGGCGCCCCTGACATTGTTGAATGTAATCTCAGATCCTTAAACACAGGCATCACAGACAATAAATGAAGTCATCATTTCAATTCACAACCATTTGCAATCATCATGATAAATTCATAGACTGCTTCTCTGTGATTTATCACTCTGGACGTCTGTCTGCGTGACCTTTGACCTGTGTGTTGCTCAATGCATATATCCGGCTGTTATCAGCATCTAGTACATCGCGCTGAAACGTTCATTGTCTCTCAGCCGCTTCAATTTAATTTGCTTTGCCTACATCCTGTGATCAGCTTCCATAAGAACCTGCATGTAATCCTTCACGGTCTTCTTGATTTGAATTATAAATGTCTGGTCTGATAAACCTTGATAAAGGTCATATAGATCAAAGACTCACAGCTTTGCTGCTTGATCAATCATAAATTTCACCTTCTCTGATATTCTCGTTTAGTCCCTGGGGTATTTAGAAATGTATTTAACTTATATTATTTGTAGCAGTGATTAATTTCCCTGGGAGGTAGATCTGAGACGGTGGGTGCTTGTGTGTGCGTGTGTGTGTGTGTGTGTAAGACACTGTGTCCTTGAACAGGCTTATTGCTACAGCTGGAACATCATACGCTCTCCCTTCTCCAGCAGTTCTCTCTCACTGTTACACACACACACACACAGACACACGCACACGCACCAACCAACCATCCCCCAATTACCATCCAGCCTCTCTAGCCTATTCTTCCTCTTTTCCCCCCATTTTTCCCGGCTTAGCAGAAGATGGGGAAGGCGTGAGATGGAGGACGGTGGTGAAAGAGGGCCACTAAAGCGGCTGGCATCTTTACAGGAAGACGTAAATCAGGGGCGCACACAGCCCAGGAGTTTATCCCTGTCGCCCTCCTCTCCTATGTGTGGAGCAGAGATAGAGGGGCCACAGATCGAGCCGAGATGAGAAAAAGATGGTGCTTGGTGAAACAGGGAGAATCATTCAGTCTTTTGCGGATTGATTTCTTGAAATACCATTTATTCCATAGATGGCATCACACAAGCAGACGCATTGGGGTTAGACAAATATGTTGGACTGCCAATATTATCAGCTATGTCAGCCTTTCACAGATGCGGTGTATTGTGTCAGCACGTGTGCCATCAATAAAATTGACCTCAAATGTAATTTTGGCTTTAACTCCTGACAGCTTGATTGGGCTTTGAGGAAACAACCATTAAAACCCAGTAGATAGATAAGGGTGTTTATCTTTTATTCAGCTCTTTGTCACAATTTGAAACTCAAATTTTAGCAATACTTTTCAAATAGATCTTTTATGCTACCAAAAACCAAAAACTACGACCTAATTTTGCTAATGACCCAAAAATCCTGCATTGGTCAGGCACTAATACTAATTACCACTTACAGAGTATGAATACGTTTTGCTGAATGCCCTCACACACTCTGGGAATAAGCATAAAATAGTTCGAACAGATTTGTTCTTTTGTGATGTCTCATCTTTACTTTTGGATTTTTCTTGCACTCTCTCTCTCTGCCTCTCTCTTTTTACTTTTCTCTTGTTCTCAGTCTTTCCATGCCTGGGAGAGGTACAGCAGAAGCCTGAGGCTGGAGGAACACTGTTCTCACATGCGCACATACACACACACACACACACACACGCACACACACACTTCCTCCAGGCCCCTTTGCCTTTCAGCCGCAGGTCAATCCTTATGAAACACTGTGAAATAATTTCTCAACTTCATCCCCTTTTACAATCGGTGCATAGATTTGTACTGAGTCAAGTCTGAACTAAGAACTTCCGCAAGTCACGGTATATTCACTTTTCATTCTTGATTTCTGTAGCCAGCCCCCGGTTCCCTCTTTCCTTTTTATTATTGTTATTTTTTGCTATTATAAAAGTTACGTTAAACCTGAATGGGCCTTAACAATATTCTCAACGCGAGTGGCGACACACAGCACCTGGCACTGCACAACAGCCATAGCAGCTCCAGCGTGCGTGTCTAACAGCGTATGTGATTTCTTTGTGTTCCAACATGTTGTGCACGCAGCGGTGAATTTCTCCTTTCTTTTCCCCCTTTTTCCAGTGCAAGATGTTCCTATGATTCCATTTTGCAAGTGAATCATTTCATGGGTGTCAGTACAAGTTGTGTTTTCTGCTTGAGCAAAGATATTGAAAAATCTTCCACCACATCCATCCATGGATTATTGTCCAATCTGTTTGATGTCAGTCTCCATTCCGGTCTCTCTCTCCCTCGCCCCTTTTCCTCCCTCCCATCTCTCTCTCTCTCTCTCTCTCTCTCTCTCTCTCTCCCTCTCTCTCTCTCTCACTATGGCTCTCCCTCTCATGTCACCCTCTCTTTCCGTGTTTACTTTTGCTGTTATTATCTCAGGTCCGCATACCTCAACAACTCCCTCACTTCATTAGCTGTTCACATGGAGGTGAGCATCCTTTTTTTATTCACGGCTCGACGGAGGGATAAACAAAAGTGATGAAATGAAAGGCAAAGGGTTCACGGCCTGTGCCAGCTCCTGTAAGGGAAACATGACGGCTAATAATTGTATTCCTATTCTAAACAGCTGTCTGGAGGCCCTTTTTTTTTTGGGTATGGGCCGGCTGTGGGTTGGATGGGCAGGCAGACATGAGCAGAAACCTCTCAGGCTCAGAAAAAGGACGAAGTGGAGTCTCTTACGCACGTTGGCTCTCTCTCTTTCCCTCTCTCTCTCTCCATTCCTTATTCTCTGTCTTCTCTAATTCTGTGCAAGCAACATTGCGGAGAGTGCCAAGTGAAACATTTTCGAGTAAGACGTCGCTATTTCTGTCGTAGCTGCGCCCAAAAAATCAATACAAATATTCCTGAAAGAGCCAGGCTGTGTCCCCGAGTAGCTCCCCAGCCCTCTGTACCCAACAGCAGCCTTATCTGCCTCTCCCAGCTGGGCGTGCGAGCATCAGAAGCATGGAGTGGTATAAAGCTTGCATAAAAAGCCCTTTAGATTCTGTGTGCATGTGCTGTGTGTGTGTGTGTATGTGTGTGTGTGTGTTCCCGCTTTCATGCAGCATATGTGTTTTTTATATGTGCAGTATATCTGTATGTGTGTGTGAGAGTGTGGTCATAAAGATGTCAGTGGCACTTGGAAATAGAAGGTGTGATGATCTCCCCAGCTGCTACTGGCGCTGTCAAAGTCACACATACCTTGTTTTCTGGACCATGATGCATTGGGTCTGAACTGTGTGGTCGTTTGACGGTTCAGAGCGGAGGATGGAGAAGGACAATTTGTCACAGACAAATAGTGGATGTTTGGCTGAAGCTCACTCTAGAGGCTCTTACTCTGTAGGCAATAGAACCTACCATTCTCCCTCTCTCCCTCTCTCTCTCCCTCTTTCTCTCTCTCTCTCTCTCACACACTCTCTGTCTCTCTGCGTCCCAAATGAAAAGTCTTGTTTCTATCTCTCTTTTATGTTGTTGCCTGCGGAATGGGTTTCAAATGGCCCTCAAAGAGAATTGACAGAAATAGAAAAAATCCACTGGGATATGTTATACCCCCGGCGGAATATATATTACAGGCACAATTATGTAAAAAAGAGCAGCGAGTTCTGCTCGGTGTTCGACTAAACAGGCCTTCAAGTGGGAAATGACTCTGGTTCCAACAGAGGTTCCAGAAACAGCACAGCCAATCCTTATGAGGACGAAGCAGCTCTTTGATCATTACTTAAGAGGCAAAAAGACCTTCTCTCTGTCTTAATTTCTGCCCGTCTTACCTGGGACCGGAGGCTAGAGCACAGCCAGGGAGGCAGCAGAAGAAAGGACTGTGCACTTTGAAGTTATTGAAATGAGGGGAGGAATAGGTGGGAAATACCAGGGAGAGCTAAGTAAAGAACTTGTTGAGCTGCTGGAGAGGTTCACCCAAACTGTCAGCCTCAGCTCTCCGTCTCTGATGTATTTTTTCACTTGGAAGTGAGAATATTTGATGGATATTAGCTTTTTGTCTCCCAGTAAATATAACGAGCAATGATTTAGGCGCATGCCTGTGCTGAAGAAAAACACACAGTCGCCCCTATATCAAAGCAGCATATCTGTGCTGCCCATACATTGCCTCTAATGGGGAACGTCTGCTAACCTGTTTGTTAACTCGATATTGTATGCCGTATTCAACGATCAAGTGAGAAGCTGTCAGAATCCATTGATTGCGTGGAAGAGAAATCCCCCCACAGCACTCGCCCTGGAAGCCTTGTTGCCTTTAACCCTTTAGAGAATGTCTGTCAGCGACAGGAGCCGTGACGGGGTCAGACCCACGACATCTGCAAGCAGTGAAGACCTGACACCAGCGATAACCGCAGAGAAAGCCTCTGAATGGAGCCGTGGGCATTGATGATGTTCGGCCTGTCAGGTTGTGGCGGAGCATGGAAGCTTCTGCAGTGGCGTCCTCAAAGGGAGGAGAGGGGGAGCTTCTGTCTGTGTCTGGTAGACTATGTTGGGGTCAGTGTGAGTCAGTCATGACGGAGTCCGCGGAATACATAAAGAGTGTGAGAGAGAGAGGGGAACATGGAGAAGACAAGGGATGTTTGTGCACGGTCGTGACTGACCTGTCCAGCAGAGCAGAATATTCTTTTGTAACAAATTACAGTGCGCAGTTTGTTGATTCTCCCTGTTATTTCTGGTGGCATTTCTGTTGTGAATATAGATTGGACATAAAATGAACTTGTTTTGCAGGTGGGCGGGGGATATGAATGCGGTGCACAGGTGGCGCAGAGAGGTGTCTCATTCTTTTGTGTGTGGATGGACCTCATGCATGTGTGAGTAGGGGACATGAATGATACAATTACCTTGTCCCAGGCAGGGTGCAAGCCAAAACCTATTTCCACCTTAATACAGGCAATGGTGGCTTATCATTCTGAAAGAGCTGATTTCGGAAGCATCACATGCTCTCCCCCATTCACCAGGAATGAAAGCAGTACGGACCAAATATATTCAGAACTTAAAATTGAATAAAAGATATCTCATTTCTGTATATACGTAATACAAATGGGAATATGTTGGGAGGGAGAAAAAATATGTTTTGACACTTTTCCGCCGTCAGGAAAAAAAAAATTTGAATTGTTTACTCAAATTCAGCAATTATTCAAATGTTTACCTCATGGAGCTACAGTGTTTAGCTCATGTTAGAGCACTAGGACTTGACTTGCTAATTCCTTATAAATTAGAGTCAAGATGTTTTACACCTCTCCCAGATCTCTTCACAGATTAATGTGTTGGAGTGCTAGATCTGATAAGTGTTCTCCTGTTACTCTGCTACTCCCTGCTTAATATTGCTTGTGTGTGCACGCGTGTGTGTGTGGTGGTGGGGTGGGTGATGATGGGTGATGAGGGTTTGGGTGTATGTGTGTGTGTGTGTGTGTACAGAAGAAGTAAACACCCCATATACAGGGAGTGTTTTAAATAGTCATTATGCGGCAGAGAAACTGCTTTGATGCATTCGGCTCTCAGGCAATGCATTGTGATTTAACAATTCTACTATAAATATTGGCTCTGGGCTGCGCGGTGCAATGCTAACACATTTTAACCACTTCACTGCTTGAGTCTGAGCCACACTGGCAGGTGCACATCGCGTAGGTTGGATGTGGGAGCATCAGCAAAATATTCTGGACTCGACTTGCTAAACCTAAGGGTGCGGCAAAGAGTTCATGTGCAATTTACATGGTTAATATGCCGTTGAAAACTGCACGGGGCCTCTGTGATCGTGTGAGTGTGTGTGTATATGAAAGCAGTATCGCTGTGGAACGTTAATTAGTCCTGATATGTTTCCCATTTCATCCACAGCTGAACGTTCCCTGTTCACAAACCTTGATCAGCGTTCATTCATTTCAACCCATTACCACTTCCCCTCTCTCTCTCTCTCTCTCTCTCTCGCTCTCTCTCTCTCTCCCTCTCCCTCTCCTTCTTGATATGTCAGCTATTAACCTACTAATTTACACAGAGACGGGGAGAGGGGGAACTGAGGAAGGGAGGAGGAGGGAGTCAGAGAGGAGAACACAGAGCCTCCCCGCTCTCCTTCCCAGTGTCTATCTGTTCCTCCTAATAGCTAAATTTTTTTCAGCAGCTTGTTCATGTTCCGCCAGCTTGGGAAGCGCTCGTCGACAGAGAGGTTTTAGGCTGAAATATAGCAAATTAAGTATGCTTAATCTGCCTTAGTGAGTAAAATAATAAAACTGTAAATGATGGATCATGGGGGTTTGGGGGAGTCTAGCGCATTTGGCTGTTCAAATTAGTAAAAGTTTAATAGCCCAGGTGTGCGCTGATTGGGCTGTATTCAACTAGGCTGACAATTGCTTGTTCGCAGTGTGTCCAATCAGTGTTTTTTCCCATCATAATTCTGTGATACTGCTGTGTTTGTTGTCATTTATTCAGTCTGCTACATGTGTGTGAAATGGTCTTAATGAAAATGGAAAAGAAAAAAGTAAATATTCTTTAACTCTAAAGACTGAGAAAACACAATTACAATCAAAAGGTTTGGGTATAAAAACAAAAGAACAAAGGACAGTCTTTTTCACATATCCTCCGTGTGAAAATAACATCCCTGAATAAGTCTTCAAGTCTCACTTGACTGTTTCTTATTGAGGCCTACTTGAATTTACTATATGAAATGCTAATGTGTAATAAGGGTTTGTTTTTTTTGCTTTTGAGCACTCAGCCACTCACCAGCACAACCACTATTTGCTTGCAGTCTTAAATTACTTACTCTGCTACTGCCACATGCTACGATTGGGCCACCACAGGTGCTTATTTTGTGATAAAAATAAATATTAGATTTTTCTACAAACAGTAATATCAATATATAATATAGATAACAACCTAGTGATAACGTTATATTAGCAAAGCTTATATTTTATTTGGACATAAACAGCTTTTAAATCATCTGCCTCCTCATTCAGAGACGGAAAATGGACCGTTGTAATCCTATAGATGTAATCGTCACAGACCACATTACACACACACACACACACACACACACACACACACAGAGTACTGTGGCATCCCAGTCATTCTCAAGGTCACGGTCTCCCATCCTCCCCTCCACTTGTCCCCATTTATCCCCTCTATAATGGGAAGTGCTGACTGGTTTTATACCCCAACCCCCCTTTGCCACATACAGGCCATTGTGAGTGTGTAAACCCTACATGTATACATGCAGGCTTTTGTGTATGTATGCTTTTGTGTGTTTATGAGTGTTGTCCAGCTATAATCAGTCCCATTCCATACAATATGGTATGGAATCTTAACCATCCATTTTAATTTTCTTCTCCATATGATTCAAACTATGAGTCCATTTGTTCATTCAAAACATCCATTCATTCGATGAAAAAGTATGCAGTGAAAAGCTAGTGTGATGCAGGCTACTGTTGGTCTGAGACAGAACATAGAGGTCAATAGCGGTTAGGGGCTCCGCCTCTCCTTCACCTCCTCCTTCTTCTTCTCTTCTTTATTAGCTGTGTGCAGCTGTATTAGGATGCTCCCCTGGGAAGAGGGAAAGAAATTAAAAAAGGGTAAGGGCAGTGAGCTTGACAGACACATTCATATTTATTCTGCCTTCCTGGACTGAAACTGTCTCGCTGTGTGTGTGTGTGTGTGTGTGTGCGAGTGTGTGTGTGTGTGTGTGTGTGTGTGTGTGTATGTGTGTGCGTGTTGGGTAAATATAGGGTTAATGACTCTCAATGCCTGGGGTCTATAGCTGCCCTAACCCTGTCAGTTAGTGAGGCCAGGTAATTACCTTAGAATGACAAGTCTGGAGGGCAGTGTGTGTGTGTGTGTGTGTGTGTGTGTTTACGTGTGTTCTACGTGCACAGATGCGTGTATGAAGGCATATTGCATGTTTTGTGCGTATAGGTGTGCTCATACGTTTGTATTTGTGTGCGCGCACATGTGTGTGCAGGTTATTTAACACAGTGGGGGTTGGGAGAGATCGGAGATGGATGGAGAGGGTCAGCATTTCTTATCCCATTCAATTCAATTAGGCAGGATTTATTGACATGTGCGGAGGACCACCTGCTTGCGTATGCAAAGCACACAGCCAGGGGTTTGACGTGACAGCTACACCCAATGCACCCCTCCCCTAAGATCTGCACATATTGTTAGTATGTGGATGGAATGATTTCAATTCTCTCTTTTCTTCTCTTCTCTTCTCTTCTCTTCTCTTCTCTTCTCTTCTCTTCTCTTCTCTTCTCTTCTCTTCTCTTCTCTTCTCCTCTTCTCCCCTCCTCTCCTCTCCTCTCCTCTCCTCCATGTCTGTTTTGGTGGTAGGGAGGCTTTGTTAGTTCCAGATGTAGTCTCAACACTCAAGCTCCACCGATTTATTGAATCAAGTCTGGAATGAGTAGATAGTGTTGCTGTCGTTCTGCTGTTCCCACCAAAAAAAAAAAAACACTTCTCCAGCAGTTCTCCCTCTTTCAAGTATTTTTCACTCAAAGAATTGTCTATGTCTATTGTGTGTCAATTGGCATTCCTTTTGTACAGCCAATATATGTTTTCCTATTTTGAGTGTGTATGCATGTAGCTCAGGGCCTGGTAAGGCAAACCAAGTCCACATAATAGCATCTCTAGCCACACACTTAGAGGGATGAGACTCAAAGAGGCAGGACACAACATGCAGAAGACAACGAGTGTTGTTGCCATGCCTGTGTTGACGATCACACACATTTCCTTAACAACCTCTCCACTTTTCTTTCCCCGGGCCACTGCTTTCTTCTCCGTGCTACACTGTCATCTCATTTCTCTCCGTTCCTTGCATCCTCTGTCCATCGCTCCGGTTTGTCGGTGTACGTGTGTGTGTGTGTGTGTGTGTGTGTGTGTACACGCAATGTGTGTTTTGTATGTGTTTGTGTTCCCCGGAGATTTGAGCTACTCAGCCCCCGTCACGGTTCCACTGAGGTGGGATTTATCCCAGGATGTGTTCAAAACGAAGCCTCCATCACAGCATATTACACCGCCTTAATCCACAGTGGGCTATACAGAGGAGGAGAGGAAGAGGAAGAAAGAGGTCGAGGAAGTGGACGACAAGAGAAAAGGTGCAGGAACAAAGGCAAGGAGAAGGAGTAAGAGGAGGAGGAGGAGGAGGAAAAGCATAGGAGGTTAGAAGATTAGGACAGAATCAGAGAGAACGACTGCAGAAGTTACAACTGGATTACAGGCCTTGGGTCATATGTTTCATCCCAGCAAGTATAGATTTAGTCATCATTGAAGGCACATTAATGCATGCTGGCTGCACTGCTGCAATACCTTGTAGAGAATGCTAAGAACTGGGTGTGAGAAGCAAATAGAGGAATGGGACTGAGAGAGGCTTGCAGCAAAATGGACAAGGAGTAGCTACAGCTGAAAGTTCATAGGTGCAGAGTGGGGATGGGAGAGACTGAGGGTCTGGAGGTGGAGATGGAGAGGGTCTTTCCTCTGTAAAGGTCCGTCTCAGCCTGATCACTTCCTCTCTTTCCTCTCACTCCTGCTTTTAGCGCTGCATTCCTCCTCTGTCCCGCTTTTCTCTCCCGCCCCAACCCCCAACCTCTCATCTCCCAGCCCTCCTCTCTTCATCCTATCCTCTTTTCTGCCTGTTGAGTTCACGAGAAAGATATCTCCCCTGACCACACATCACGCTTTAATCTCATTCATGCTCCCTTTTTTCATTGCAGTTTTCTGAGTTGGCAGGAACTGGTTTGCAGCGTTTGCAGCACTTTTGCAATTCCCCACAGGACTTGAACTGTATAAGTTGTAATTCTGTGTTTGTGCACCACCTTTCGTCCCATGTTCACAATAAGGGAAACTAATTCAAAGGGCTTCTAAGTGTAATCTTTTAAGCTACACCTCTACTCCATAATACCTCTCCTGTGACTGCCTGTGAGGGGCTATTTAAGGCGCTTGTTTTGGGGACTTACACATTTCATAATCACACTTGGATCTCATCTCATGGGCTTAGGCTCTCCCAATCAGTGGGGCCCTGGCAGGGTGGAACAGCAGGGTGCATATTAAAGCTTAGTGTCAAGCACAAGGGTGGTCTTCACTAAGATTTGTGTGTGTTGGATAATAAACAATATAGCAAGGGTATTCCATATGATGAGGGTGTTATTTGGGGTTTTGAGACATGTAGTCTTTGGTTTGAAGAAAGTTGATTATTCAATGTATTAATCTGTTAGCTAGCTGTGGGATGGTAGGAATTTTTTGTCGCCCAGTTCTTGCTGGTGACTCTAACTGCGACGATATTATATTACTTTCATATTCACTTAGATCACTGCAATTCCCTCTTTGTCTCTGCCCGCACATTGGTAGGGGGTATTTATGAGCTAACTGCTTTCATCGGGGACTGGAGGCTAAGTTGCCGCGAAATGAGTCACATCCTCTCCTATAGTAAATGTGGGGCCGGAGCTGAGGCAAAGGGAGGAAATGAAAAGGGGGTTTTATTTTGGAAAAAAAAGAGGGGATATAATCCAGAGCTCTTCTCTCCCTTCTCTCTCCCATCGCTGCTTCCCCAGACAGATTACTGGGCTTTGAAGGCCCCCTCTGCAGAGGCAGATTTTTAAAATGTGGGCTACTGGATGGGATATAGGGGAGAGGGGGTGGGGGGTGTAGGATATAACTCAGAGAGTGAGATTAGTATTGCTGCAGTGTGTGTGTCAGTCAGTGTGTGTGTGTGTGTGTGTGTGTGAGAGAGAGAGAGAGAGAGAGAGAGAGAGAGAGAATGAATAGTTTGACTCTATCAGTGTATGTTTGTGTATGAGCGTACTGTATGTTTGCATGTGCAGGTATTTATTCATAGTGATAAACCTGTGACAGGTATGACAGCATCATCACAGCCACTCTCATCCATTCCCCTCTTTCTTTTCACCCTTCCTACCTTCCCTCCTCTCCCTCTCCCTCCCTCCCTCTTCCTCTCCCGTCCTTCCTCCCTCCCGCTCCGCTCCCCAGTGACGTGGTATAGTTATAATCCACTCAGACATGTTCTGATGTTTTTTTTTGTTGAGGACGTTGGCACTCACCCACACACACTCTCTTTCACTCCCTCTCCCGCTCTCTAAATCCCTCACTCCATCTTTCTACTTTCCCCAGAGAGAGAGAGAGCGAGAGAGACAGAGAGAGCGACTGAATGTTCTGTCGTTTCTGTGGCAGCCATTATGTGAACCTGCTGTTTGTTTATTTGTTTTTTATTTGTTTGTTTGTTCATCTGTGCATCTGGTAAAAATTGCATGATTGTGTGTGTGTGCATGTGTGTGTATCTGTGTGGGCGTGTGTTTGTGTGTGTTGTCAACCGTTGGTGTGCACATCGATCTGAGTACATGTATTTTGATTGTCAGGCAGAGAGGGAGAGTACAGTGTGTAAATATTGTGCGTGTGTGCATATGTGTGTGCACCTGTGTGAGTGTGTATGCATTTGTGTGTGTGTGTGTGTGTGTGTGTGTGTGGTCCACAGTGGGCGCTGCTTGTTCACTGCAGGCCGGGTCTCTTGCCTCGCTGCGTCTTTGCTTCCCAGCGCTCTGCTGGCTGTTTGATCTCAGGATGGGCTGTGACTCTGTTTGTTCTGACAGTGCATGCATGGGGTTTTTTGCCTGGCAGGTAAATCCAAAAATATCAGGAGGCCTGTGTTTGCTTAAAGGAACACACCAAGTTTTTTGGAAATTGGCCCATTGGCTAATTTAGACAACAAAATCATCCACGTTGCTAAGTAATTTTAAAGGATATGCAATAAGTTTGTGTAGGAAATCTATAAAATTACACAACATATGATGCAAAAATAAAGTACTGTTTTGCACTTCCGGGAACTTCTTTACCTTTTGATGTACAGTAGGAAGTGAAGATGGTGGGAGAATGGAGACTGTGTACTGCTAAAAATCACTGCACAGCGGATGAATAAGTGGTTGCTCACCTGAAATATCCCAAAAAATAAACCGTGGCTCCATCAGCTATATTGAGTCAATGATATTTCTTTTTTAATATGTATGAATCTACCTGACATATAAGAAAAAAACAAAGAATGCAGAAAGATTTTGCACACCGGAGAGACAGTCTTAGTGAGAAAGGCCACAAAAACAGAGAAAACACCCACACACTGTCTGCACTTACTGTACACGTCAAAATATAATAATTTTGGAGGCAATGTTTTGGTCAAGGACCTTCTGTGGGTGTCTGCTCTATTTATGTAATAAAAACCACTAACAACTCTTTATTACTAAAAGGTCAGTCTTCTGTGGATAATGCTAGTTGCATATTATCACTTAAAATTTTTGTGTCTATGTTCATCTTTGTCCTAGCAGTATGGAGGTAGTGTGTATTCTCTGCTTTCATGATGTCTTAGTACCCATCTGCAGCCATTTTTGGCCAGCTTTGTTGCTTTATTTGGGGAGGAAAAGTTGTGCAGGCACCATCAAACCCAGATTCACACAGCAGGTTAAACACTTGTGGTGTGAGCGCTGACGTCATGCAGCTGTCCCATTGTAAATGTTTGTCTCTTCATAACACAGCACGCTCTCTGGCTGCCAATTAATGGATTAGCATTCTCAGGTCAGACTCCCCATCGCTGTCGTTTCCTTTTCAGTTCTCCTGGGTTATCCATTCATGGTTTCCTAATGGCTGTTGAGTAAAACCTAAACATCAACATCTGCCTTGTTGAGTGAGCCGTACCTCCCAGGCATGGGAATACCCACAATGCAGCACTCTGCGGCACTAATCGTATTGGCTGCTGACGAATCACCGACATTCTGCAGTATGCGTCACTGTTGTGTACCAGTGCCAGAACCAGGCGAGGCTAAATGCTAAACTACACCTTGAGCCTGTCAGATATGAATGAGCTGGAGGACACAGAATTGGAGCTGGGCCTAGATTAGTGTGTTTGTATTTTTGTGTGTGTGTGTGTGTGTGTGTTTTGTATGTGTGTGTGCGTGTGTGTGTTTTAGTATCAGAGACTGTGTGGGTGTTTTTTGGGGGGAGAACCTCTCCTCTCCTCCAGTGGAGTTGAATTAGCAGGGCTTATGGAACGATTTCATGTTAATGCTGCCAAATACAGTTCCTTAATCTGCTGTGATTCCCTGTGCAGCATGGTCTTACTGCTTAAGAATACCCTGATTACTCTCCTATTGCATACATTAACTTTTACTTCCCTCTGGAGCTGGAGGCAGGGATGGAGAGCGGTTTGTACTGGAGGGATGGACAGACCCGAGGGAGAGGGCAGGATAGAAACAGAAGCAGAGGGAGAGAAGAGAGAGGGACAGGAAGGCTGAAAGAGGGCAGAATGGAGAATTCTGCTATCAAAACAGGAGCACGAAAATATGGGATGATAATTGGGGGCCGCAGTCGATAAATCAATGGAGTGAGGTGACTAAGGGGGTCTTGATCTTTTATTCAGCCAGTGGATTCCTGACCGTTTATCCGTGGTGTTAAATATACCAGAACTCCCTGTCTGCCATAGACATTTAACACCATGCAAAACCCCCAGAGAGTAGCTGGGCTTTATGAGTCCCCGTTAAGCACAAACACAGCACAAAGAGCAACACCGCCACACACACAAAAAAAGCAGCATTTACTTCCATTGACCTGGGTACACGGGTGGGGAGCGGGGGAAGGGGGGGGGGGGGGGGGGGGGGTAGTTGAAGAACAAGAAAACGAGGCGCAGGGGCAAAGGAGGGGGGTTCGGGGGCGCTGGATTTAATTTCCGCTTTGCGCGGTGAGATAAGTCAAGCTTAATGAGCTGACAGAGAGAGATGGAGGGAGCAAGAGGGCTATGAGAGCCGGGGCACAGAGAACAGGGGAGAGGAGAGGAGGGGGAGGAGGAGGTAAGCGATAGTGGAAAGAGGGGGTGTCCTGCAGGTTCTGACAGCGTAGATACATGGAGAGAGGGAGGCAGAAGGGAAGGGCTTAGGGAAGGAGGGGAATGATGGAGGAAAAAGGGGTAAAACTCTTTTTGGAGTGTAGATAAGCCAGCCCTGGAATACGTAAATGTGTGTGTGTGTGTGTGTGTGTGTGTGTGTGTGTGTGTGTGTGTGTGTGTGTGTGTGTGTGTGTGTGTGTGTGTGTGTGTGTGTGTGTGTGTGTGTGTGTGTGTGTGTGTGTGCGTGCGTGCGTGCGTGTGTGTGTGTGTGATCTAGGATTTGTTATAATGTCAAAAATGACATTCAAAGTGCAGACTGCCCATATTCACGCTATCCTCAGGGAAGACTTGAAAGATTTTAACATTTGCTATTCTCTTGTGTACGTCTGTGTGTGTGTGTGTGTGTGTGTGTGTAAAGACTCTCAGATGAACCCTACTGATTCCTACTGTGCTGACAACAGCTTCAGGACTTTTGCTGACAGCAGCTTATTTACAATCACTGTGTTCTGTGTTTTTTTGGGGGGTTTTTTAATTCTCGGCAGTGTATGTGTGTGTGTGTGTGTGCTTGAGTCTGTTTTGAATGGATTCACATCTATAGTTTTATCACTGCTGTGTTTGTTTGTTTGTTTGTTTTCCATTTCATAGTGATTTCAAACTTGTAATATTACATAGGAGCAGAGGCCATTGAGAAAAGTGAAGTAAATGAATGAAAAAATGAAAATAAAACAACCAATTCATACAGCTTGCTTGAGACCGTATGTATGTGCTTGCTCCTGTGTGTATGCATCAATGTGTGCGAGTTTGTGTGTGTGTGTGTGTGTGTGTGCTTCCATTCAGCTGGCTGATCCCAGCAATCCTGGTTTTTGGATTGAATTAGTTTGTCCTCCTCTATCTGTGATTACAACCAGCCTGCACTCACAAATGGCGATGTGGTGAGAAGGGTGAGGATTGTGAAAGATACAAAATTGTCAGGTAGTAGGAGTGTTTGGGGTTTGGGGGGGTGGTTTGTGTGTGTGTGTGTGTGTGTGTGTGAAGTTGAAAGTGGGTGAAAGGTTGCTGCACCGTAACAGAGACTTAAAGGAGCTGTCCCGGTGGTGCTGTTTGCATGAGCCGACACCAGGAGCTCTCCATGGTCCTGAAGGCAGCACCAAGCTCCACTCACCCCAGCGCTCCCTTCTTAGAGACAGCTCCTGAGCTCTATCGACATCGCTTCACATTATTGCGAGGCGCCAATAAATCCTCCGTTTATTAGACCGCCGTATTGATCCATTTCCCCCCCCCCCCCTCCTCAGATCTCTCACTCTCTCTCTGCCCATCGCTGCTTAATCCCTTTCTATTTTTTCCCCTCCTGTTTCTCCTCCTCCTTCATTCAGAGGGAAATGTCAAGCTCTATCTCTGTGTCTAGTCTGTGAGCTCCGCAGAGGGAGAGGAGGGTGGGGGGTGGGGGTGGGGGGGTGGTCTGAGGGAGTTCACCCAGATTCAGGGCCGGATCAGTGGAGAAAAGGAGTGCCGTGAGCCCCTTCTCCAGGGCTTAAAGTGGGGAGATTTGCCTAAATGTCAGCGAGGCTTTGACGATGGAACCGATAGGATTGAAGCACAAGGGATGATATTTACATTTACACTACTGTGGCTCCAGCATCTCAGGGCAGAGACAGACCTAATTATCGCTTCGGTCAGCTGCGTCGATAGTTGACGTTTGAGACACTGTGAAAGAAAGAAGAGGTGCCTTTGTGTTTTCCTCCCTCTGCGTTAGTGTTCTGCGGCTCTTTGCGTGCATATATGTGCGAATAAACACTTTTCTTTTGTGTCACTTGATGCTGATATGATGTTGCATGCACACAGGCGAGTATCTGAAAATGCCAAACAGGTGGGAGATAAGCTTGAATGATTTGCTGTGCGGCCGCGCGCGTACGTGTGTGTGCACCTGTGATAATGTTCCCCTGAGATGTGACATCTGATGTGTGGTGGCTTGTGAATTTGTGTGTGTGTGTGTGTATGTGTTAGAAGCTGTGTGTGTGTGTGTGTGTGTGTGTGTGATGTTAATCAGGCTGTCACGCTAAGACAGAGTCCTGCGGGGAAAAGCCTGTTGTGTCTGGAGTTCTCCACAGGATATCCCTTCACAAACATACAAAACACACACACACTCACACATGCACACACACAAAGAGTCTTTTGCGCTTTATCTTTGTTTTCCCTTTTCTCCTATTTATGCCCACGTGCTGAGTTGATGCCTGAGGTTGAGGCCTGATAGTACACAGAAACTCTGGTTCTGAAACTTGACACCAACCATTTTTTCCTCCAGGTAGGGTCCGCCAGGTTTTACTAAGCAGGGAGTTGAAATCAGGAGAGAAAGAGAAAAAACAGCAGGAGGAGGACAAGAAGGGCAAGTTACAGCGGAGTAACAGCTTCTTTTGCCACCTATTCTCACACGTACCACAGCTGTCTGCATTTTCACACTGTGATGTGCATCTGCAACCACACACACACACACACACACACACACAAACATACACACACAGAGCCCAGAAGGTCTTTCGTCAAATCATCACATTTGTTCACACATGTTCACACTGGTAGATGCGCTCATACACTCACACTCCCTCTAACACTTACAGATCATACAGTACTGACTCTTCTTCATGCTCACACAGGCATGAACACCCGTACTGTACACACACACACACACACACACACACACACACCCATAGGGCTGTAATTTGTCTTCTGCCACCCATTAGCGCAGGTGGACAGAGCAAAGGAGAGAAACAGGACGTGGAAAACGAGAAAGCGAAAGCCGTAGATAGATGGTTGTGGAGAGCTGCAGGACAGGAAAGGAGATATCAAGACGATGTCTATGTGCAGCATGTATCTGCAGCATGTTTTCTGTTTTTTTCTGCATGTGCCCCTCTGTGTGGAAGAGACTGGTAACAGGCAGCATGCCTATAGGGCTGTAAAGGCCAGTGAACCCTTGGCATTTGCGTTATTAGATGTCCACTTGTGTTTTCTTTACGACTGTCAGAGTTACGCTGCAGAGGGGAGACACTGGCATTTCTGACTGTCCAGTTAGCCCTGACCCTCGCATCCTTTTTCTGTTTGCTGCATCCTCACATCAGCACACACACACACACACACACACACACACACACACACACACACACACACACACACAGTATGGGGGGAATTTAGGCATTGACATTGATTCTGTTTAGTTGAGATAAATTGCATGAATACGTGAGTGCTAGTTGATACACATGCACACACATACACACCACACATGTACACACACACACACCCACACACACACACACACACCTCTCTTTGATTTATATCTCTGCTGCGAATGTTCCATGTAGATATGCAGCTTTCTGTAGGGCAAAGGAATATCAGATCAATTATTGAAGTGAGCGCATTTACATTTGCTTTTAAAGAGGCAAAACAACTGCAGCAACAGCGACAGCAACGGCAACATCATCATCATCATCATCAATGTGAGTGCCGGCATGGATGCCCACTCCGGAGAGCAGTGCATGGTGGGAGAAGGTCACTGTGTTCTCAGAACTGGCTGCTTCATTTCCCAGAGTGCTGCTTGAGTGACTGTTTCAGTGACTGTCTGTGTGTGTGTGTGTGTGTGTGTGTGTGTGTGTGTGTGTGTGTGTGTGTGTGAGAGGTTGAGTGAGTGATGTCAGGGCCCTGAGCGGACAGCCTTTTTTCAGCTGCTGTTAATCACACTCCATCTCTGACAGAAGCGCAGTGCACAGGCCTTTACTGCGCTCTGCCTCTCTGTCGACATCCATGTCTCTGTACTCCTACCTAACCGTCCATTCCTCAACTGCTTGTTGTTGTCCCTCGCAATAAAATGGATGGGCTATGGTTCGCCCTTCGGCCCTTTTGTTCGTTCATTTCTTCCTTCCTTCCTACCTTCCTTCCTTCCTTCCTTTGTTTGTTTGTTCCGTCTCTCTCTCTCTCTCTCTCTCTCTCTCTCTCTCTCTTTCTTTCTCTTTCTCTTTCTCTTTCTCTTTCTCTTTCTCTTTCTCTTTCTCTTTCTCTTTCTCTCCAAACTCCAACATAGACAAATGCACACACACACACACACACACCCACACACACACCCACACACACACACATACACAC